>NW_027440483.1:0-95464 GCF_031893055.1 Leptodactylus fuscus | reverse complement strand
CCCCTGCAGTCCTGTCAGATAATCCTCGCTGTCCCCCAGATAATGATTACACAGCACAGACTCTTATATAGTATATAAGTGACACAGGGTATATACAGTATAAGTATCGCCCCCTGCAGTCCTGTCAGATAATCCTCGCTGTCCCCCAGATAATGATTACACAGCACAGACTCTTATATAGTATATAAGTGACACAGGGTATATACAGTATAAGTATCGCCCCCTGCAGTCCTGTCAGATAATCCTCGCTGTCCCCCAGATAATGATTACACAGCACAGACTCTTATATAGTATATAAGTGACACAGGGTATATACAGTATAAGTATCGCCCCCTGCAGTCCTGTCAGATAATCCTCGCTGTCCCCCAGATAATGATTACACAGCACAGACTCTTATATAGTATATGTGACACAGGGTATATACAGTATAAGTATCGCCCCCTGCAGTCCTGTCAGATAATCCTCGCTGTCCCCCAGATAATGATTACACAGCACAGACTCTTATATAGTATATAAGTGACACAGGGTATATACAGTATAAGTATCGCCCCCTGCAGTCCTGTCAGATAATCCTCGCGTGTCCTCCAGATAATGATTACACAGCACAGACTCTTATATAGTATATAAGTGACACAGGGTATATACAGTATAAGTATCGCCCCCTGCAGTCCTGTCAGATAATCCTCGCTGTCCCCCAGATAATGATTACACAGCACAGACTCTTATATAGTATATAAGTGACACAGGGTATATACTGTATAAGTATCGCCCCCTGCAGTCCTGTCAGATAATCCTCGCTGTCCCCCAGATAATGATTACACAGCACAGACTCTTATATAGTATATAAGTGACACAGGGTATATACAGTATAAGTATCGCCCCCTGCAGTCCTGTCAGATAATCCTCGCTGTCCCCCAGATAATGATTACACAGCACAGACTCTTATATAGTATATAAGTGACACAGGGTATATACAGTATAAGTATCGCCCCCTGCAGTCCTGTCAGATAATCCTCGCTGTCCCCCAGATAATGATTACACAGCACAAGACTCTTATATAGTATATAAGTGACACAGGGTATATACAGTATAAGTATCGCCCCCTGCAGTCCTGTCAGATAATCCTCGCTGTCCCCCAGATAATGATTACACAGCACAGACTCTTATATAGTATATAAGTGACACAGGGTATATACAGTATAAGTATCGCCCCCTGCAGTCCTGTCAGATAATCCTCGCTGTCCCCCAGATAATGATTACACAGCACAAACTCTTATATAGTATATAAGTGACACAGGGTATATACAGTATAAGTATCGCCCCCTGCAGTTCTGTCAGATAATCCTCGCTGTCCCCAGATAATGATTACACAGCACAGACTCTTATATAGTATATAAGTGACACAGGGTATATACAGTATAAGTATCACCCCCTGCAGTCCTGTCAGATAATCCTCGCTGTCCCCAGATAATGATTACACAGCACAAACTCTTATATAGTATATAAGTGACACAGGGTATATACAGTATAAGTATCGCCCCTGCAGTCCTGTCAGATAATCCTCGCTGTCCCCCAGATAATGATTACACAGCACAGACTCTTATATAGTATATAAGTGACACAGGGTATATACAGTATAAGTATCGCCCCCTGCAGTCCTGTCAGATAATCCTCGCTGTCCCCCAGATAATGATTACACAGCACAGACTCTTATATAGTATATAAGTGACACAGGGTATATACAGTATAAGTATCGCCCCCTGCAGTCCTGTCAGATAATCCTCGCTGTCCCCAGATAATGATTACACAGCACAGACTCTTATATAGTATATAAGTGACACAGGGTATATACAGTATAAGTATCGCCCCCTGCAGTCCTGTCAGATAATCCTCGCTGTCCCCCAGATAATGATTACACAGCACAGACTCTTATATAGTATATAAGTGACACAGGGTATATACAGTATAAGTATCGCCCCCTGCAGTCCTGTCAGATACTCCTCGCTGTCCCCAGATAATGATTACACAGACAGACTCTTATATAGTATATAAGTGACACAGGGTATATACAGTATAAGTATCGCCCCCTGCAGTCCTGTCAGATAATCCTCGGTGTCCCCCAGATAATGATTACACAGCACAGACTCTTATATAGTATATAAGTGACACAGGGTATATACAGTATAAGTATCGCCCCCTGCAGTCCTGTCAGATAATCCTCGCTGTCCCCAGATAATGATTACACAGCACAGACTCTTATATAGTATATAAGTGACACAGCAGGGTATATACAGTATAAGTATCGCCCCCTGCAGTCCTGTCAGATAATCCTCGCTGTCCCCCAGATAATGATTACACAGCACAGACTCTTATATAGTATATAAGTGACACAGCAGGGTATATACAGTATAAGTATCGCCCCCCTGCAGTCCTGTCAGATAATCCTCGGTGTCCCCCAGATAATGATTACACAGCACAGACTCTTATATAGTATATAAGTGACACAGGGTATATACAGTATAAGTATCGCCCCCCCTGCAGTCTCTGTCAGATAATCCTCGCTGTCCCCAGATAATGATTACACAGCACAGACTCTTATATAGTATATAAGTGACACAGGGTATATACAGTATAAGTATCGCCCCCTGCAGTCCCTGTCAGATAATCCTCGCTGTCCTCCAGATAATGATTACACAGCACAGACTCTTATATAGTATATAAGTGACACAGGGTATATACAGTATAAGTATCGCCCCCTGCAGTCCTGTCATAATCCTCGCTGTCCCCAGATAATGATTACACAGCACAGACTATCTTATATAGTATAATAAAGTGACACAGGGTAATATACAGTATAAGTATCGCCCCCTGCAGTCCTGTCAGATAATCCTCGCTGTCCCCCAGTTAATGATTACACATCACAGACTCTTATATAGTATATAAGTGACACAGGATATATACAGTATAAGTATCGCCCCCTGCAGTCCTGTCAGATAATCCTCGCTGTCCCCCAGTTAATGATTACACAGCACAGACTCTTTGGTAATATCTTCAGTTACTGTAATGAAAAAACACAACCCCCCAACCCACACTGCTATATGGGGGAAGGGGGGTATAACAGTCCGTGGAGTCTCATCTTCCTCTTAGTTGGTGACCGGTATATGGGGGAGGTGGGGGGTGGGGCGGGTGGTTTGGGGTATAACAGTCCGTGGAGTCTCATCTTCCTCTTAGTTGGTGACCGGTATATGGGGAGGTGGGGGGTGGGGCGGGTGGTTTGGGGTATAACAGTCCGTGGAGTCTCATCTTCCTCTTAGTTGGTGACCGCTAAATGGTGGGGGGTGGTTTGGGGTATAACAGTCCATGGGGGTCTCATCTTCCTCTTAGTTGGTGACCGCTATATGGGGAGGTGGGGAGGGGCAGGTGGTTTGGGGTATAACAGTCCGTGGAGTCTCATCTTCCTCTTAGTTGGTGACCGGTATATGGTGGGGTGGGTGGTTTGGGGTATAACAGTCCGTGGAGTCTCATCTTCCTCTTAGTTGGTGACCGCTATATGGGGTTGGGGGATGGTTTGGGGTATAACAGTCCGTGGAGTCTCATCTTCCTCTTAGTTGGTGACCGGTATATGGGGAGGTGGGGTGTGGGGCGGGTGGTTTGGGGTATAACAGTCCGTGGAGTCTCATCTTCCTCTTGTTTGGTGACAGCTGGACACGTATTGGGCAGCGATCTCCACAGTGGCCTCTTCTTCTCCCAGTAGGATGTAGAGTTTCCTCTTCTCCCAGTCTAGGATGTGGGCAGAGAGTCTTTGGTAGTAGACGGCCCTCACAGCTGAGTATTTGGTGCAGTGTAGCAGGAAGTGGGTCTGGTCTTCTAGGACCACCCTGGTCACAGTGCTGGCACAGTCTCTTCTCCCGTGGCTTGTACGTCTGCCTGTATCGCCCCGTCTCTATCTCTAGGTTGTGGGCGCTCAGTCTGTACCGGCTCAGGGTCTGTCTGTGCTTGGGGTGGCGTATTCTCTCCAGGTAGGTGGCCATGGTGTAGTCCCTTTGTAGGGATTGGGTACACATTGGTGAGTTTCTCAGAGTTGCTCTCGGCCGGTCTGTGGTATGTGAGGAGTTAATCTGTGTTACACTGCAGGAATCTCTCCATCCCCCCCTGGCACTCTGCGGCCCCTTCCAGGCTGTGAGTAATAGTCAGTGACTGAGGCCCAGACCTCTCCCCTCCCCCCCAGTGGTCACGTCAGCGCACAGCAATGCTCCCGGCTGCCAGAATGGGCAGGGTGGAGTATTTGTCCTTAAGCTGCTGGCAGTCTCCTCAGCACTGTGCACACCCCGCACCCTGGCGGCCATGTCTCATCAGGTACAGCAGACACGTGGAGCCTCCAGCACTGCCAGGCCGAGGGCGCCACCTGCTGGCTGTAGTGTCAGAGCACAGACTGGTAAGGAATAAGCAGCGCCCCCTGGAGGATGGGACTAGTGCGGGGAAGTCCTGGCTCAGCGGCGCCCCCTGGAGGATGGGACTAGTGCTGGGAAGTCCTGGCTCAGCGGCGCCCCCCTGGAGGATGGGACTAGTGCTGGGAAGTCCTGGCTCAGCGGCGCCCCCTGGAGGATGGGACTAGTGCTGGGAAGTCCTGGCTCAGCGGCGCCCCCCTGGAGGATGGGACTAGTGCTGGGAAGTCCTGGCTCAGCAGCGCCCCCTGGAGGATGGGACTAGTGCTGGGAAGTCCTGGCTCAGCGGCGCCTCCTGGAGGATGGGACTAGTGCGGGGAAGTCCTGGCTCAGCGGCGCCTCCTGGAGGATGGGACTAGTGCTGGGAAGTCCTGGCTCAGAGGCGCCCCCCTGGAGGATGGGACTAGTGCTGGGAAGTCCTGGCTCAGCGGCGCCCCCTGGAGGATGGGACTAGTGCTGGGAAGTCCTGGGCTCAGCGGCGCCTCCTGGAGGATGGGACTAGTGCGGGGAAGTCCTGGCTCAGCGGCGCCTCCTGGAGGATGGGACTAGTGCGGGGAAGGTCCTGGCTCAGCGGCGCCTCCTGGAGGATGGGACTAGTGCTGGGAAGTCCTGGCTCAGCGGCGCCCCCCTGGAGGAATGGGACTAGTGCTGGGAAGTCCTGGCTCAGCGGCGCCCCCTGGAGGATGGGACTAGTGCGGGGAAGTCCTGGCTCAGCGGCGCCCCCCTGGAGGATGGGACTAGTGCTGGGAAGTCCCTGGCTCAGCGGCGCCCCCCTGGAGGATGGGACTAGTGCTGGGAAGTCCTGGCTCAGCGGCGCCCCCTGGAGGATGGGACTAGTGCTGGGAAGTCCTGGACTCAGCGGCGCCCCCCGGAGGATGGGACTAGTGCTGGGAAGTCCTGGCTCAGCGGCGCCCCCTGGAGGATGGGACTAGTGCGGGGGAAAGTCCTGGCTCAGCGGCGCCCCCTGGAGGATGGGACTAGTGTGGGGGAAGTCCTGGCTCAGCGGCGCCCCCTGGAGGATGGGACTAGTGCTGGGAAGTCCTGGCTCAGCGGCGCCCCCCTGGAGGATGGGACTAGTGCTGGGAAGTCCTGGCTCAGCGGCGCCCCCTGGAGGATGGGGACTAGTGCTGGGAAGTCCTGGCTCAGCGGCGCCCCCTGGAGGATGGGACTAGTGCTGGGAAGTCCTGGCTCAGCCGGCGCCCCCTGGAGGATGGGACTAGTGCTGGGAAGTCCTGGCTCAGCCGGCGCCCCCTGGAGGATGGGACTAGTGCTGGGAAGTCCTGGCTCAGCGGCGCCCCCTGGAGGATGGGACTAGTGCTGGGAAGTCCTGGCTCAGCGGCGCCCCCCTGGAGGATGGGACTAGTGCTGGGAAGTCCTGGCTCAGCGGCGCCCCCTGGAGGATGGGACTAGTGCGGGGAAGTCCTGGCTCAGCGGCGCCCCCTGGAGGATGGGACTAGTGCTGGGAAGTCCTGGCTCTCAGCGGCGCCCCCCTGGAGGATGGGACTAGTGCTGGGAAGTCCTGGCTCAGCGGCGCCCCCTGGAGGATGGGACTAGTGCTGGGAAGTCCTGGCTCAGCGGCGCCTCCTGGAGGATGGGACTAGTGCTGGGAAGTCCTGGCTCAGCGGCGCCTCCTGGAGGATGGGACTAGTGCTGGGAAGTCCTGGCTCAGCGGGCGCCTCCACAGGTAGGTCTGGATGGAGTTTCCAGGGGACAAGGCTTGGATCACACCAACAGCCGGGTCAGAGATGGAGAAGCGAATATTCTGAGGGTCCCTGGAAGAAGAAGAGCCGCGTCAGCCCGCTGACCTCACCGCTCTCCCCCAGCCCCCTGCCCTGGCCGCCCCCCCCCCAGCCCCCCTGCCATGGCCTGCCCCCCCCATCCCCCCGCCCTCACCGCTCCACCCAGCCCCCTGCCCTCACTCCGCTCTCCCCCAGCCCCCTGCCATGGCCGCCCCCCCCATCCCCACCCGCCCTCACCGCTCCCCCCAGCCCCCTGACCTGGCCGCCCCCCCCAGCCCCCTGCCATGGCCGCGCCCCCCCCCATCCCCCCGCCCTCGACCGCTCCACCCAGCCCCCCTGCCCCTCACCCGCTCCCCCTCCATCCCCCCACCCTCACCGCTCTCTCCCCCTGCCCTGGCCGCTCCCCCCAGCCCCCTGCCATGGCCGCCCCCCCCCCATCCCCCCCCGCCCTCACCGGCTCCACCCAGCCCCCACCCCCATCCCCCCGCCCTCACCGCTCCTCCCTGACCTGGCCGCCCCCCCCCACCGCCCTGGCCGCTCCCCCCCTGCCCTCGCTCCCCCCCAGCCCCCTAAACTGTCCCCCCCCCCCGCACAATAGGGGTCCGCACCTACCTGTTCAGGACCACCACCACAGCAGAGCCATCCGGGCACTACGAAGGCCACACTCTCCAGGGACGACTTCTGATTGGCATCTAAACCAACACGTTGCGCCCCCCGGTGGGATGAACTTACTGCAAAGGCCACAAAAGTGAGGGTGAGTGGTGGAGCGGGGACCCCCGAGGACCCCCCAGGGGGCCAGTCAGCACACACACCCACCCACCCATCTAGCCTTACCTGAAGTGTGCCAGGGTGGTAGAAGCTGGGCTGCTTATAGAAGACGTCCTGACCCACGTCCACTCAATGATGGGGCTGTCCACGTAGTTCCCCACCCAGGTGGGACCCCCACCCACATCCAGCGCCAGGTTCCAGTCCGTCCATCCAGTCACATAGTAAGTAAGATCCTGCAGACGGTACAAAGTGACACAGCGCGCCATGTGAACAGGACAGGATGTAGGAAGAGGTCACAGGTGGGGGGAGAAGAGCACAGGAGGGGGGACAGAGGAGATCAGAAGGGGTACAGAGAGGGCAGGGGGGTACAGAGAGGGCAGGGGGGGGGGACAGAGGAGAGCAGACGGGGGGACAGAGAGGGCAGGGGGGGGACAGAGGAGAGCAGAAGGGGGTACAGAGGAGAGCAGAGATGGGGGTACAGAGGAGAGCAGACGGGGGGGGACAGAGGAGAGCAGACGGGGGGGGACAGAGGAGAGCAGACGGGGGAACAGAGGAGAGCAGACGGAGGGACAGAGGAGAGCAGAAGGGGTACAGAGAGGGCAGGGGGGTACAGAGAGGGCAGGGGGGGGGGACAGAGGAGAGCAGACGGGGGTAACAGAGAGGGGCAGGGGGGGACAGAGGAGAGCAGACGGGGGGGACAGAGGAGAGCAGAAGGGGTTACAGAGGAGAGCAGACGGGGGGTACAGAGAGGTCAGGGGGGGATAGAGGAGAGCAGAAGGGGGTACAGAGAGGGCAGGGGGGGACAGAGGAGAGCAGATGGGGTACAGAGAGGTCAGGGGGGGACAGAGGAGAGCAGACGGGGGGTACAGAGAGGGCAGGGGGGACAGAGGAGAGCAGACGGGGGGGGACAGAGGAGAGCAGAAGGGGGTACAGAGGAGAGCAGACGGGGGTACAGAGAGGTCAGGGGGGATAGAGGAGAGCAGAAGGGGGTACAGAGAGGGCAGGGGGGGACATAGGAGAGCAGATGGGGGTACAGAGAGGTCAGGGGGGGGACAGAGGAGAGCAGAAGGGGTACAGAGGAGAGCAGGGGAGACAGAGGAGAGCAGACGGGGGTACAGAGAGGTCAGGGGGGACAGAGGAGAGCAGAAGGGGGTACAGAGAGGTCAGGGGGGGACAGAGGAGAGCAGACGGGGTACAGAGAGGTCAGTGGGAACAGAGGAGAGCAGAAGGGGGGGACAGAGGAGAACAGAAGGGGGGACAGAGAGGGCAAGGGGGGGGACATAGGAGAGCAGACGGGGGGACAGAGGAGAGCAGAAGGGGTACAGAGAGGGCAAGGGGGGGGACATAGGAGAGCAGAAGGGGGGACAGAGGAGAGCAGAAGGGGTACAGAGAGGGCAAGGGGGGGACATAGGAGAGCAGAAGGGGTACAGAGAGGGCAGGGGGGTACAGAGGAGAGCAGACGGGGGTACAGAGAGGTCAGGGGGGGGGACAGAGGAGAGCAGAAGGGGTACAGAGAGGGCAGGGGGGGTACAGAGGAGAGCAGGGGGGGACAGGAGAGCAGACGGGGGGACAGAGAGGTCAGTGGGAACAGAGGAGAGCAGACGGGGGTACAGAGAGGGCAGGGGGGGGACAGAGGAGAGCAGACGGTGGTACAGAGAGGTCAGGGGGGACAGAGGAGAGCAGAAGGGGGTACAGAGAGGTCAGGGGGGACAGAGGAGAGGTGACGGGGTAAAGAGAGGTCAGGGGGGACAGAGGAGAGCAGACGGGGGTACAGAGAGGTCAGTGGGAATGGAGGAGAGCAGAAGGGGGTACAGAGAGGGCAGGGGGGGACAGAGGAGAGCAGACGGGGGGACAGAGAGGTCACGGGGGGGACAGAGACGAGCAGAAAGGGGTACAGAGAGGTCATGGGGGACAAGAGCGCAGAAGGGGGGTACAGAGAGGTCAGGGGGGGGACAGAGAAGAGCAGAAGGGGGTACAGAGAGGTCAGGGGGGGGACAGAGGAGAGCAGACGGTGGTACAGAGAGGTGGGGGGGGACAGAGGAGAGCAGACGGTGGTACAGAGAGGTCAAGGGGGACAGAGGAGAGCAGACGGTGGTACAGAGAGGTCAGGGGGGGGGCAGAGAGGTCGGGGGGGGCAGAGGAGAGCAGAAGGGGGGTACAGAGAGGTCAGGGGGGGGGGACAGAGGAGAGCAAGACGGTGGTACAGAGAGGTCAGGGGGGGGCAGAGAGGGTCAGGGGGGACAGAGGAGAGCAGACGGTGGTACAGAGAGGTCAGGGGGGGGCAGAGAGGTCAGGGGGGACAGAGGAGAGCAGACGGTGGTACAGAGAGGTCAGGGGGGGGGGGACAGAGAGGTCAGGGGGGGGACAGAAAAGAGTAGAAGGGGGTACAGAGAGGTCAGGGGGGACAGAAGAGAGCAGACGGGGGTACAGAGAAGTCAGGGGGGACACAGGAGAGCAGACGAGGGTACAGAGAGGTCAGGTGGGGACAGAGGAGAGGGCAGAAGGGGGTACAGAGAGAGCTGCACTGTCACATTTACTCCACATGATGGCAGTGCTTCCTCCATACACACCAGTCCCTGTAGGTTAGTGAAGGAGATGGAGGGTCCGTCCTGGTCCTCACCTCTATGATCCTCCGGCTGTACTCATTCCCTCGCTCCCAGCAGCCGAGACGCACCCCCTTCTCCCAGGGAGCAACACCCGCACAGGCCTCCGAGGCAAAGAGATAGTAGTCTGGGTACAGGCGGTGCGTACTGCCGAGACTGATGTCAGCCGGAACCAAAAAATCCAGATACCAGTGCACCGCAATACCATGCACATAGCGCCCCGCCTGCAGGTCAGACAGGATCTAGAAGACAAGGCAGAATAGTGAGCACAGCTCTGGAGAATAATACAGGATAAGTAATGTAATGTATGTACACAGTGACTGCACCAGCAGAATAGTGAGCGCAGCTCTGGAGAATAATACAGGATAAGTAATGTAATGTATGTACACAGTGACTGTACCAGCAGAATAGTGAGCGCAGCTCTGGGGTATAATACAGGATAAGTAATGTAATGTATGTACACGGTGACTGCACCAGCAGAATAGTGAGCGCAGCTCTGGGGTATAATACAGGATAAGTAATGTAATGTATGTATACAGTGAATGTACCAGCAGAATAGTGAGCGCAGCTCTGGGGTATAATACAGGATAAGTAATGTAATGTATGTACACAGTGACTGTACCAGCAGAATAGTGAGCGCAGCTCTGGAGTATAATACAGGATAAGTAATGTAATGTATGTACACAGTGACTGTACCAGCAGAATAGTGAGCGCAGCTCTGGAGTATAATACAGGATAAGTAATGTAATGTATGTACACAGTGACTGTACCAGCAGAATAGTGAGCGCAGCTCTGGAGTATAATACAGGATAAGTAATGTAATGTATGTACACAGTGACTGTACCAGCAGAATAGTGAGTGCAGCTCTGGGGTATAATACAGGATAAGTAATGTAATGTATGTACACAGTGACCAGCAGAATAATGAGCGCAGCTCTGGAGTATAATACAGGATAAGTAATGTAATGTATGTACACAGTGACCAGCAGAATAGTGAGCGCAGCTCTGGAGTATAATACAGGATAAGTAATGTAATGTATGTACACAGTGACTGTACCAGCAGAATAGTGAGCGCAGCTCTGGAGTATAATACCGGATAAGTAATGTAATGTATGTGCACAGTGACTGTACCAGCAGAATAGTGAGCGCAGCTCTGGAGTATAATACAGGATAAGTAATGTAATGTATGTACACAGTGACTGTACCAGCAGAATAGTGAGCGCAGCTCTGGAGTATAATACAGGATAAGTAATGTAATGTATGTACACAGTGACTGTACCAGCAGAATAGTGAGTGCAGCTCTGGGGTATAATACAGGATAAGTAATGTAATGTATGTACACGGTGACTGCACCAGCAGAATAGTGAGCGCAGCTCTGGGGTATAATACAGGATAAGTAATGTAATGTATGTATACAGTGACTGCACCAGCAGAATAGTGAGCGCAGCTCTGGAGTATAATACAGGATAAGTAATGTATGTACACAGTGACTGTACCAGCAGAATAGTGAGCGCAGCTCTGGAGTATAATACAGGATAAGTAATGTAATGTATGTACACAGTGACTGCACCAGCAGAATAGTGAGCGCAGCTCTGGAGTATAATACAGGATAAGTAATGTAATATATGTACACAGTGACTGTACCAGCAGAATAGTGAGCGCAGCTCTGGAGTATAATACAGGATAAGTAATGTATGTACACAGTGACTGTACCAGCAGAATAGTGAGCGCAGCTCTGGAGTATAATACAGGATAAGTAAAGTAATGTATGTACACAGTGACTGTACCAGCAGAATAGTGAGTGCAGCTCTGGGGTATAATACAGGATGAGTAATGTAATGTATGTACACAGTGACTGCACCAGCAGAATAGTGAGCGCAGCTCTGGAGAATAATACAGGATAAGTAATGTAATGTATGTACACAGTGACTGCACCAGCAGAATAGTGAGCGCAGCTCTGGGGTATAATACAGGATAAGTAATGTAATGTATGTACACAGTGACTGTACCAGCAGAATAGTGAGCGCAGCTCTGGGGTATAATACAGGATAAGTAATGTAATGTATGTACAAAGTGACTGTACCAGCAGAATAGTGAGCGCAGCTCTGGAGTATAATACAGGATAAGTAATGTAATGTATGTACACAGTGACTGTACCAGCAGAATAGTGAGCGCAGCTCTGGAGTATAATACAGGATAAGTAATGTATGTACACAGTGACTGTACCAGCAGAATAGTGAGTGCAGCTCTGAAGTATAATACAGGATAAGTAATGTAATGTATGTACACAGTGACCAGCAGAATAGTGAGCGCAGCTCTGGAGTATAATACAGGATAAGTAATGTAATGTATGTACACAGTGACTGCACCAGCAGAATAGTGAGCGCAGCTCTGGGGTATAATACAGGATAAGTAATGTAATGTATGTACACAGTGACGGTACCAGGAGAATAGTGATCGCAGCTCTGGAGTATAATACAGGATAAGTAATGTAATGTATGTACACAGTGACTGCACCAGCAGAATAGTGAGTGCAGCTCTGGAGTATAATACAGGATAAGTAATGTAATGTATGTACACAGTGACTGTACCAGCAGAATAGTGAGCGCAGCTCTGGAGTATAATACAGGATAAGTAATGTAATGTATGTACACAGTGACTGTACCAGCAGAATAGTGAGCACAGCTCTGGAGTATAATACAGGATAAGTAATGTATGTACACAGTGACTGCACCTGCAGAATAGTGAGTGCAGCTCTGGAGTATAATACAGGATAAGTAATGTAATGTATGTACACAGTGACTGTACCAGCAGAATAGTGAGCGCAGCTCTGGAGAATAATACAGGATAAGTAATGTAATGTATGTACACGGTGACTGCACCAGCAGAATAGTGAGCGCAGCTCTGGGGTATAATACAGGATAAGTTATGTAATGTATGTATACAGTGACTGTACCAGCAGAATAGTGAGCGCAGCTCTGGAGTATAATACAGGATAAGTAATGTAATGTATGTACACAGTGACTGCACCAGCAGAATAGTGAGCGCAGCTCTGGAGAATAATACAGGATAAGTAATGTAATTTATGTACACGGTGACTGCACCAGCAGAATAGTGAGCACAGCTCTGGAGTATAATACAGGATAAGTAATGTATGTACACAGTGACTGCACCTGCAGAATAGTGAGTGCAGCTCTGGAGTATAATACAGGATAAGTAATGTAATGTATGTACACAGTGACTGCACCAGCAGAATAGTGAGCGCAGCTCTGGCGTATAATACAGGATAAGTAATGTAATGTATGTACACAGTGACTGCACCAGCAGAATAGTGAGCGCAGCTCTGGAGAATAATACAGGATAAGTAATGTAATGTATGTACACGGTGACTGCACCAGCAGAATAGTGAGCGCAGCTCTGGGGTATAATACAGGATAAGTAATGTAATGTATGTATACGGTGACTGTACCAGCAGAATAGTGAGCGCAGCTCTGGAGTATAATACAGGATAAGTAATGTAATGTATGTACACAGTGACTGCACCAGCAGAATAGTGAGCGCAGCTCTGGAGAATAATACAGGATAAGTAATGCAATTTATGTACACGGTGACTGCACCAGCAGAATAGTGAGCGCAGCTCTGGAGAATAATACAGGATAAGTAATGTAATTTATGTACACGGTGACTGCACCAGCAGAATAGTGAGCACAGCTCTGGGGTATAATACAGGATAAATAATGTAATGTATGTACACGGTGACTGCACCAGCAGAATAGTGAGCACAGCTCTGGGGTATAATACAGGATAAATAATGTAATGTATGTACACAGTGACTTCACCAGCAGAATAGTGAGTGCAGCTCTGGAGTATAATACAGGATAAGTAATGCAATGTATGTACACAGTGACTGCACCAGCAGAATAGTGAGCGCAGCTCTGGAGTATAATACAGGATAAGTAATGTGATGTATGTACACAGTGACTGTACCAGCAGAATAGTGAGCGCAGCTCTGGAGTATAATACAGGATAAGTAATGTAATGTATGTACACAGTGACTGTACCAGCAGAATAGTGAGCGCAGCTCTGGAGTATAATACAGGATAAGTAATGTAATGTATGTACACAGTGACTGCACCAGCAGAATAGTGAGCGCAGCTCTGGAGTATAATACAGGATAAGTAATGTAATGTATGTACACAGTGACTGCACCAGCAGAATAGTGAGCGCAGCTCTGGAGTATAATACAGGATAAGTAATGTAATGTATGTACACAGTGACTGCCCCAGCAGAATAGTGAGCGCAGCTCTGGAGTATAATACAGGATAAGTAATGTAATGTATGTACACAGTGACTGTACCAGCAGAATAGTGAGCGCAGCTCTGGAGTATAATACAGGATAAGTAATGTAATGTATGTACACAGTGACTGTACCAGCAGAATAGTGAGCGCAGCTCTGGAGTATAATACAGGATAAGTAATGTAATGTATGTACACAGTGACTGTACCAGCAGAATAGTGAGCGCAGCTCTGGAGTATAATACAGGATAAGTAATGTAATGTATGTACACAGTGACTGTACCAGCAGAATAGTGAGCGCAGCTCTGGAGTATAATACAGGATAAGTAATGTAATGTATGTACACAGTGACTGCACCAGCAGAATAGTGAGCGCAGCTCTGGAGTATAATACAGGATAAGTAATGTAATGTATGTACACAGTGACTGCACCAGCAGAATAGTGAGCGCAGCTCTGGAGTATAATACAGGATAAGTAATGTAATGTATGTACACAGTGACTGCACCAGCAGAATAGTGAGCGCAGCTCTGGAGTATAATACAGGATAAGTAATGTAATGTATGTACACAGTGACTGTACCAGCAGAATAGTGAGCGCAGCTCTGGAGTATAATACAGGATAAGTAATGTAATGTATGTACACAGTGACTGTACCAGCAGAATAGTGAGCGCAGCTCTGGAGTATAATACAGGATAAGTAATGTAATGTATGTACACAGTGACTGTACCAGCAGAATAGTGAGCGCAGCTCTGGAGTATAATATAGGATAAGTAATGTAATGTATGTACACAGTGACTGCACCAGCAGAATAGTGAGCGCAGCTCTGGAGTATAATATAGGATAAGTAATGTAATGTATGTACACAGTGACTGCACCAGCAGAATAGTGAGCGCAGATCTGGGGTATAATACAGGATAAGTAATGTAATGTATGTACACAGTGACTGCACCAGCAGAATAGTGAGCGCAGCTCTGGAGTATAATACAGGATAAGTAATGTAATATATGTACACAGTGACTGTACCAGCAGAATAGTGAGCGCAGCTCTGGAGTATAATACAGGATAAGTAATGTAATGTATGTACACAGTGACTGTACCAGCAGAATAGTGAGTGCAGCTCTGGAGTATAATACAGGATAAGTAATGTAATGTATGTACACAGTGACTGTACCAGCAGAATAGTGAGCGCAGCTCTGGGGTATAATACAGGATAAGTAATGTAATGTATGTACACAGTGAATGTACCAGCAGAATAGTGAGCGCAGCTCTGGAGTATAATACAGGATAAGTAATGTAATGTATGTACACAGTGACTGCACCAGCAGAATAGTGAGCGCAGCTCTGGAGTATAATACAGGATAAGTAATGTAATGTATGTACACAGTGACTGCACCAGCAGAATAGTGAGCACAGCTCTGGAGTATAATACAGGATAAGTAATGTAATGTATGTACACAGTGACTGTACCAGCAGAAAAGTGAGCGCAGCTCTGGAGTATAATACAGGATAAGTAATGTAATGTATGTACACAGTGACTGCACCAGCAGAATAGTGAGCGCAGCTCCGGAGTATAATACAGGATAAGTAATGTAATGTATGTACACAGTGACTGCACCAGCAGAATAGTGAGCGCAGCTCTGGAGTATAATACAGGATAAGTAATGTAATGTATGTACACAGTGACTGTACCAGCAGAATAGTGAGAGCAGCTCTGGAGTATAATACAGGATAAGTCATGTAATGTATGTACACAGTGACTGTACCAGCAGAATAGTGAGCGCAGCTCTGGAGTATAATACAGGATAAGTAATGTAATGTATGTACACAGTGACTGTACCAGCAGAATAGTGAGTGCAGCTCTGGAGTATAATACAGGATAAGTAATGTAATGTATGTACACAGTGACCAGCAGAATAGTGAGCGCAGCTCTGGAGTATAATACAGGATAAGTAATGTAATGTATGTACACAGTGACTGCACCAGCAGAATAGTGAGCGCAGCTCTGGGGTATAATACAGGATAAGTAATGTAATGTATGTACACAGTGACTGCACCAGCAGAATAGTGAGTGCAGCTCTGGAGTATAATACAGGATAAGTAATGTAATGTATGTACACAGTGACTGCACCAGCAGAATAGTAAGCGCAGCTCTGGAGTATAATACAGGATAAGTAATGTATGTACACAGTGAATGCACCTGCAGAATAGTGAGTGCAGCTCTGGAGTATAATACAAGATAAGTAATGTAATGTATGTACACAGTGACTGCATCTGCAGAATAGTGAGCGCAGCTCTGGAGTATAATACAGGATAAGTAATGTAATGTATGTACACAATGACTTCACCAGCAGAATAGTGAGCGCAGCTCTGGAGTATAATACAGGATAAGTAATGTAATGTATGTACACAGTGACCAGCAGAATAGTGAGCGCAGCTCTGGAGTATAATACAGGATAAGTAATGTAATGTATGTACACAGTGACCAGCAGAATAGTGAGCGCAGCTCTGGAGTATAATACAGGATAAGTAATGTATTGTATGTACACAGTGACTGTACCAGCAGAATAGTGAGTGCAGCTCTGGAGTATAATACAGGATAAGTAATGTAATGTATGTACACAGTGACTGTACCAGCAGAATGGTGAGAGCAGCTCTGGAGTATAATACAGGATAAGTAATGTATGTACACAGTGACTGCACCAGCAGAATAGTGAGCGCAGCTCTGGAGTATAATACAGGATAAGTAATGTAATGTATGTACACAGTGACTGCACCAGCAGAATAGTGAGTGCAGCTCTGGAGTATAATACAGGATAAGTAATGTAATGTATGTACACAGTGACCAGCAGAATAGTGAGCGCAGCTCTGGAGTATAATACAGGATAAGTAATGTAATGTATGTACACAGTGACTGTACCAGCAGAATAGTGAGTGCAGCTCTGGAGTATAATACAGGATAAGTAATGTAATGTATGTACACAGTGACTGTACCAGCAGAATGGTGAGAGCAGCTCTGGAGTATAATA
Source organism: Leptodactylus fuscus (assembly GCF_031893055.1). Taxonomy (NCBI): domain Eukaryota; kingdom Metazoa; phylum Chordata; class Amphibia; order Anura; family Leptodactylidae; genus Leptodactylus; species Leptodactylus fuscus. Next base: position 78,588 of record NW_027440483.1, on the reverse strand, counting down.
CAGGATAAGTAATGTAATGTATATACACAGTGACTGTACCAGCAGAATAGTGAGCGCAGCTCTGGAGTATAAAACAGGATAAGTAATGTAATGTATGTACACAGTGACTGTACCAGCAGAATAGTGAGCACAGCTCTGGGGTATAATACAGGATAAATAATGTAATGTATGTACACAGTGACTGTACCAGCAGAATAGTGAGCGCAGCTCTGGAGTATAATACAGGATAAGTAATGTAATATATGTACACAGTGACTGCACCAGCAGAATAGTGAGCGCAGATCTGGGGTATAATACAGGATAAGTAATGTAATGTATGTACACAGTGACTGCACCAGCAGAATAGTGAGCGCAGCTCTGGAGTATAATACAGGATAAGTAATGTAATATATGTACACAGTGACTGTACCAGCAGAATAGTGAGCGCAGCTCTGGAGTATAATACAGGATAAGTAATGTAATGTATGTACACAGTGACTGTACCAGCAGAATAGTGAGTGCAGCTCTGGAGTATAATACAGGATAAGTAATGTAATGTATGTACACAGTGACTGTACCAGCAGAATAGTGAGCGCAGCTCTGGGGTATAATACAGGATAAGTAATGTAATGTATGTACACAGTGAATGTACCAGCAGAATAGTGAGCGCAGCTCTGGAGTATAATACAGGATAAGTAATGTAATGTATGTACACAGTGACTGCACCAGCAGAATAGTGAGCTCAGCTCTGGAGTATAATACAGGATAAGTAATGTAATGTATGTACACAGTGACTGCACCAGCAGAATAGTGAGCGCAGCTCTGGAGTATAATACAGGATAAGTAATGTAATGTATGTACACAGTGACTGTACCAGCAGAATAGTGAGCGCAGCTCTGGAGTATAATACAGGATAAGTAATGTAATGTATGTACACAGTGACTGCACCAGCAGAATAGTGAGCGCAGCTCCGGAGTATAATACAGGATAAGTAATGTAATGTATGTACACAGTGACTGCACCAGCAGAATAGTGAGCGCAGCTCTGGAGTATAATACAGGATAAGTAATGTAATGTATGTACACAGTGACTGCACCAGCAGAATAGTGAGCGCAGCTCTGGAGTATAATACAGGATAAGTAATGTAATGTATGTACACAGTGACTGTACCAGCAGAATAGTGAGCGCAGCTCTGGAGTATAATACAGGATAAGTAATGTAATGTATGTACACAGTGACAGCACCAGCAGAATAGTGAGCGCAGCTCTGCAGTATAATACAGGATAAGTAATGTAATGTATGTACACAGTGACTGTACCAGCAGAATAGTGAGCGCAGCTCTGGAGTATGATACAGGATAAGTAATGTAATGTATGTACACAGTGACTGTACCAGCAGAATAGTGAGTGCAGCTCTGGAGTATAATACAGGATAAGTAATGTAATGTATGTACATAGTGACCAGCAGAATAGTGAGCGCAGCTCTGGAGTATAATACAGGATAAGTAATGTAATGTATGTACACAGTGACTGCACCAGCAGAATAGTGAGCGCAGCTCTGGGGTATAATACAGGATAAGTAATGTAATGTATGTACACAGTGACTGCACCAGCAGAATAGTGAGTGCAGCTCTGGAGTATAATACAGGATAAGTAATGTAATGTATGTACACAGTGACTGCACCAGCAGAATAGTAAGCGCAGCTCTGGAGTATAATACAGGATAAGTAATGTATGTACACAGTGAATGCACCTGCAGAATAGTGAGTGCAGCTCTGGAGTATAATACAAGATAAGTAATGTAATGTATGTACACAGTGACTGCATCTGCAGAATAGTGAGCGCAGCTCTGGAGTATAATACAGGATAAGTAATGTAATGTATGTACACAATGACTTCACCAGCAGAATAGTGAGCGCAGCTCTGGAGTATAATACAGGATAAGTAATGTAATGTATGTACACAGTGACCAGCAGAATAGTGAGCGCAGCTCTGGAGTATAATACAGGATAAGTAATGTAATGTATGTACACAGTGACCAGCAGAATAGTGAGCGCAGCTCTGGAGTATAATACAGGATAAGTAATGTAATGTATGTACACAGTGACTGTACCAGCAGAATAGTGAGCGCAGCTCTGGAGTATAATACAGGATAAGTAATGTAATGTATGTACACAGTGACTGTACCAGCAGAATGGTGAGAGCAGCTCTGGAGTATAATACAGGATAAGTAATGTAATGTATATACACAGTGACTGTACCAGCAGAATAGTGAGCGCAGCTCTGGAGTATAAAACAGGATAAGTAATGTAATGTATGTACACAGTGACTGTACCAGCAGAATAGTGAGCACAGCTCTGGAGTATAATACAGGATAAGTAATGTAATGTATGTACACAGTGACTGTACCAGCAGAATAGTGAGCGCAGCTCTGGAGTATAATACAGGATAAGTAATGTAATGTATGTACACAGTGACTGTACCAGCAGAATAGTGAGCGCAGCTCTGGAGTATAATATAGGATAAGTAATGTAATGTATGTACACAGTGACTGCACCAGCAGAATAGTGAGCGCAGATCTGGGGTATAATACAGGATAAGTAATGTAATGTATGTACACAGTGACTGCACCAGCAGAATAGTGAGCGCAGCTCTGGAGTATAATACAGGATAAGTAATGTAATATATGTACACAGTGACTGTACCAGCAGAATAGTGAGCGCAGCTCTGGAGTATAATACAGGATAAGTAATGTAATGTATGTACACAGTGACTGTACCAGCAGAATAGTGAGTGCAGCTCTGGAGTATAATACAGGATAAGTAATGTAATGTATGTACACAGTGACTGTACCAGCAGAATAGTGAGCGCAGCTCTGGGGTATAATACAGGATAAGTAATGTAATGTATGTACACAGTGAATGTACCAGCAGAATAGTGAGCGCAGCTCTGGAGTATAATACAGGATAAGTAATGTAATGTATGTACACAGTGACTGCACCAGCAGAATAGTGAGCGCAGCTCTGGAGTATAATACAGGATAAGTAATGTAATGTATGTACACAGTGACTGCACCAGCAGAATAGTGAGCACAGCTCTGGAGTATAATACAGGATAAGTAATGTAATGTATGTACACAGTGACTGTACCAGCAGAAAAGTGAGCGCAGCTCTGGAGTATAATACAGGATAAGTAATGTAATGTATGTACACAGTGACTGCACCAGCAGAATAGTGAGCGCAGCTCCGGAGTATAATACAGGATAAGTAATGTAATGTATGTACACAGTGACTGTACCAGCAGAATAGTGAGCGCAGCTCTGGAGTATAATACAGGATAAGTAATGTAATGTATGTACACAGTGACTGTACCAGCAGAATAGTGAGAGCAGCTCTGGAGTATAATACAGGATAAGTAATGTAATGTATGTACACAGTGACTGCACCAGCAGAATAGTGAGCGCAGCTCTGGAGTATAATACAGGATAAGTAATGTAATGTATGTACACAGTGACTGTACCAGCAGAATAGTGAGCGCAGCTCTGGAGTATAATACAGGATAAGTAATGTAATGTATGTACACAGTGACTGTACCAGCAGAATAGTGAGTGCAGCTCTGGAGTATAATACAGGATAAGTAATGTAATGTATGTACACAGTGACCAGCAGAATAGTGAGCGCAGCTCTGGAGTATAATACAGGATAAGTAATGTAATGTATGTACACAGTGACTGCACCAGCAGAATAGTGAGCGCAGCTCTGGGGTATAATACAGGATAAGTAATGTAATGTATGTACACAGTGACTGCACCAGCAGAATAGTGAGTGCAGCTCTGGAGTATAATACAGGATAAGTAATGTAATGTATGTACACAGTGACTGCACCAGCAGAATAGTAAGCGCAGCTCTGGAGTATAATACAGGATAAGTAATGTATGTACACAGTGAATGCACCTGCAGAATAGTGAGTGCAGCTCTGGAGTATAATACAAGATAAGTAATGTAATGTATGTACACAGTGACTGCATCTGCAGAATAGTGAGCGCAGCTCTGGAGTATAATACAGGATAAGTAATGTAATGTATGTACACAATGACTTCACCAGCAGAATAGTGAGCGCAGCTCTGGAGTATAATACAGGATAAGTAATGTAATGTATGTACACAGTGACCAGCAGAATAGTGAGCGCAGCTCTGGAGTATAATACAGGATAAGTAATGTAATGTATGTACACAGTGACCAGCAGAATAGTGAGCGCAGCTCTGGAGTATAATACAGGATAAGTAATGTATTGTATGTACACAGTGACTGTACCAGCAGAATAGTGAGTGCAGCTCTGGAGTATAATACAGGATAAGTAATGTAATGTATGTACACAGTGACTGTACCAGCAGAATGGTGAGAGCAGCTCTGGAGTATAATACAGGATAAGTAATGTATGTACACAGTGACTGCACCAGCAGAATAGTGAGCGCAGCTCTGGAGTATAATACAGGATAAGTAATGTAATGTATGTACACAGTGACTGCACCAGCAGAATAGTGAGTGCAGCTCTGGAGTATAATACAGGATAAGTAATGTAATGTATGTACACAGTGACCAGCAGAATAGTGAGCGCAGCTCTGGAGTATAATACAGGATAAGTAATGTAATGTATGTTCACAGTGACTGTACCAGCAGAATAGTGAGTGCAGCTCTGGAGTATAATACAGGATAAGTAATGTAATGTATGTACACAGTGACTGTACCAGCAGAATGGTGAGAGCAGCTCTGGAGTATAATACAGGATAAGTAATGTAATGTATATACACAGTGACTGTACCAGCAGAATAGTGAGCGCAGCTCTGGAGTATAAAACAGGATAAGTAATGTAATGTATGTACACAGTGACTGTACCAGCAGAATAGTGAGCACAGCTCTGGGGTATAATACAGGATAAATAATGTAATGTATGTACACAGTGACTGTACCAGCAGAATAGTGAGCGCAGCTCTGGAGTATAATACAGGATAAGTAATGTAATATATGTACACAGTGACTGCACCAGCAGAATAGTGAGCGCAGATCTGGGGTATAATACAGGATAAGTAATGTAATGTATGTACACAGTGACTGCACCAGCAGAATAGTGAGCGCAGCTCTGGAGTATAATACAGGATAAGTAATGTAATATATGTACACAGTGACTGTACCAGCAGAATAGTGAGCGCAGCTCTGGAGTATAATACAGGATAAGTAATGTAATGTATGTACACAGTGACTGTACCAGCAGAATAGTGAGTGCAGCTCTGGAGTATAATACAGGATAAGTAATGTAATGTATGTACACAGTGACTGTACCAGCAGAATAGTGAGCGCAGCTCTGGGGTATAATACAGGATAAGTAATGTAATGTATGTACACAGTGAATGTACCAGCAGAATAGTGAGCGCAGCTCTGGAGTATAATACAGGATAAGTAATGTAATGTATGTACACAGTGACTGCACCAGCAGAATAGTGAGCTCAGCTCTGGAGTATAATACAGGATAAGTAATGTAATGTATGTACACAGTGACTGCACCAGCAGAATAGTGAGCGCAGCTCTGGAGTATAATACAGGATAAGTAATGTAATGTATGTACACAGTGACTGTACCAGCAGAATAGTGAGCGCAGCTCTGGAGTATAATACAGGATAAGTAATGTAATGTATGTACACAGTGACTGCACCAGCAGAATAGTGAGCGCAGCTCCGGAGTATAATACAGGATAAGTAATGTAATGTATGTACACAGTGACTGCACCAGCAGAATAGTGAGCGCAGCTCTGGAGTATAATACAGGATAAGTAATGTAATGTATGTACACAGTGACTGCACCAGCAGAATAGTGAGCGCAGCTCTGGAGTATAATACAGGATAAGTAATGTAATGTATGTACACAGTGACTGTACCAGCAGAATAGTGAGCGCAGCTCTGGAGTATAATACAGGATAAGTAATGTAATGTATGTACACAGTGACAGCACCAGCAGAATAGTGAGCGCAGCTCTGCAGTATAATACAGGATAAGTAATGTAATGTATGTACACAGTGACTGTACCAGCAGAATAGTGAGCGCAGCTCTGGAGTATGATACAGGATAAGTAATGTAATGTATGTACACAGTGACTGTACCAGCAGAATAGTGAGTGCAGCTCTGGAGTATAATACAGGATAAGTAATGTAATGTATGTACACAGTGACCAGCAGAATAGTGAGCGCAGCTCTGGAGTATAATACAGGATAAGTAATGTAATGTATGTACACAGTGACTGCACCAGCAGAATAGTGAGCGCAGCTCTGGGGTATAATACAGGATAAGTAATGTAATGTATGTACACAGTGACTGCACCAGCAGAATAGTGAGTGCAGCTCTGGAGTATAATACAGGATAAGTAATGTAATGTATGTACACAGTGACTGCACCAGCAGAATAGTAAGCGCAGCTCTGGAGTATAATACAGGATAAGTAATGTATGTACACAGTGAATGCACCTGCAGAATAGTGAGTGCAGCTCTGGAGTATAATACAAGATAAGTAATGTAATGTATGTACACAGTGACTGCATCTGCAGAATAGTGAGCGCAGCTCTGGAGTATAATACAGGATAAGTAATGTAATGTATGTACACAATGACTTCACCAGCAGAATAGTGAGCGCAGCTCTGGAGTATAATACAGGATAAGTAATGTAATGTATGTACACAGTGACCAGCAGAATAGTGAGCGCAGCTCTGGAGTATAATACAGGATAAGTAATGTAATGTATGTACACAGTGACCAGCAGAATAGTGAGCGCAGCTCTGGAGTATAATACAGGATAAGTAATGTATTGTATGTACACAGTGACTGTACCAGCAGAATAGTGAGTGCAGCTCTGGAGTATAATACAGGATAAGTAATGTAATGTATGTACACAGTGACTGTACCAGCAGAATGGTGAGAGCAGCTCTGGAGTATAATACAGGATAAGTAATGTAATGTATGTACACAGTGACTGCACCAGCAGAATAGTGAGTGCAGCTCTGGAGTATAATACAGGATAAGTAATGTAATGTATGTACACAGTGACCAGCAGAATAGTGAGCGCAGCTCTGGAGTATAATACAGGATAAGTAATGTAATGTATGTACACAGTGACTGTACCAGCAGAATAGTGAGTGCAGCTCTGGAGTATAATACAGGATAAGTAATGTAATGTATGTACACAGTGACTGTACCAGCAGAATGGTGAGAGCAGCTCTGGAGTATAATACAGGATAAGTAATGTAATGTATATACACAGTGACTGTACCAGCAGAATAGTGAGCGCAGCTCTGGAGTATAAAACAGGATAAGTAATGTAATGTATGTACACAGTGACTGTACCAGCAGAATAGTGAGCGCAGCTCTGGAGAATAATACAGGATAAGTAATGTAATGTATGTACACAGTGACTGTACCAGCAGAATAGTGAGCACAGCTCTGGAGTATAATACAGGATAAGTAATGTAATGTATGTACACAGTGACTGCACCAGCAGAATAGTGAGCACAGCTCTGGGGTATAATACAGGATAAATAATGTAATGTATGTACACAGTGACTGTACCAGCAGAATAGTGAGCGCAGCTCTGGAGTATAATACAGGATAAGTAATGTAATATATGTACACAGTGACTGCACCAGCAGAATAGTGAGCGCAGCTCTGGAGTATAATACAGGATAAGTAATGTAATGTATGTACACAGTGACTGTACCAGCAGAATAGTGAGCGCAGCTCTGGAGTATAATACAGGATAAGTAATGTAATATATGTACACAGTGACTGTACCAGCAGAATAGTGAGCGCAGCTCTGGAGTATAATACAGGATAAGTAATGTAATATATGTACACAGTGACTGTACCAGCAGAATAGTGAGCGCAGCTCTGGAGTATAATACAGGATAAGTAATGTAATGTATGTACACAGTGACTGTACCAGCAGAATAGTGAGCGCAGCTCTGGAGTATAATACAGGATAAGTAATGTAATGTATGTACACAGTGACTGTACCAGCAGAATAGTGAGCGCAGCTCTGGGGTATAATACAGGATAAGTAATGTAATGTATGTACACAGTGAATGTACCAGCAGAATAGTGAGCGCAGCTCTGGAGTATAATACAGGATAAGTAATGTAATGTATGTACACAGTGACTGCACCAGCAGAATAGTGAGCGCAGCTCTGGAGTATAATACAGGATAAGTAATGTAATGTATGTACACAGTGACTGCACCAGCAGAATAGTGAGCGCAGCTCTGGAGTATAATACAGGATAAGTAATGTAATGTATGTACACAGTGACTGTACCAGCAGAATAGTGAGCGCAGCTCTGGAGTATAATACAGGATAAGTAATGTAATGTATGTACACAGTGACTGCACCAGCAGAATAGTGAGCGCAGCTCTGGAGTATAATACAGGATAAGTAATGTAATGTATGTACACAGTGACTGCACCAGCAGAATAGTGAGCGCAGCTCTGGAGTATAATACAGGATAAGTAATGTAATGTATGTACACAGTGACTGTACCAGCAGAATAGTGAGCGCAGCTCTGGAGTATAATACAGGATAAGTCATGTAATGTATGTACACAGTGACTGTACCAGCAGAATAGTGAGCGCAGCTCTGGAGTATAATACAGGATAAGTAATGTAATGTATGTACACAGTGACTGTACCAGCAGAATAGTGAGCGCAGCTCTGGAGTATAATACAGGATAAGTAATGTAATGTATGTACACAGTGACAGCACCAGCAGAATAGTGAGCGCAGCTCTGCAGTATAATACAGGATAAGTAATGTAATGTATGTACACAGTGACTGTACCAGCAGAATAGTGAGCACAGCTCTGGAGTATAATACAGGATAAGTAATGTAATGTATGTACACAGTGACTGCACCAGCAGAATAGTGAGCGCAGCTCTGGAGTATGATACAGGATAAGTAATGTAATGTATGTACACAGTGACTGTACCAGCAGAATAGTGAGTGCAGCTCTGGAGTATAATACAGGATAAGTAATGTAATGTATGTACACAGTGACCAGCAGAATAGTGAGCGCAGCTCTGGAGTATAATACAGGATAAGTAATGTAATGTATGTACACAGTGACTGCACCAGCAGAATAGTGAGCGCAGCACTGGGGTATAATACAGGATAAGTAATGTAATGTATGTACACAGTGACTGCACCAGCAGAATAGTGAGTGCAGCTCTGGAGTATAATACAGGATAAGTAATGTAATGTATGTACACAGTGACTGTACCAGCAGAATAGTAAGCGCAGCTCTGGAGTACAATACAGGATAAGTAATGTATGTACACAGTGAATGCACCTGCAGAATAGTGAGTGCAGCTCTGGAGTATAATACAGGATAAGTAATGTAATGTATGTACACAATGACTGTACCAGCAGAATAGTGAGCGCAGCTCTGGAGTATAATACAGGATAAGTAATGTAATGTATGTACACAGTGACTGTACCAGCAGAATAGTGAGCGCAGCTCTGGAGTATAATACAGGATAAGTAATGTAATGTATGTACACAGTGACCAGCAGAATAGTGAGCGCAGCTCTGGAGTATAATACAGGATAAGTAATGTAATGTATGTACACAGTGACCAGCAGAATAGTGAGCGCAGCTCTGGAGTATAATACAGGATAAGTAATGTAATGTATGTACACAATGACTGTACCAGCAGAATAGTGAGCGCAGCTCTGGAGTATAATACAGGATAAGTAATGTAATGTATGTACACAATGACTGTACCAGCAGAATAGTGAGCGCAGCTCTGGAGTATAATACAGGATAAGTAATGTAATGTATGTACACAGTGACCAGCAGAATAGTGAGCGCAGCTCTGGAGTATAATACAGGATAAGTAATGTAATGTATGTACACAGTGACCAGCAGAATAGTGAGCGCAGCTCTGGAGTATAATACAGGATAAGTAATGTATTGTATGTACACAGTGACTGCACCAGCAGAATAGTGAGTGCAGCTCTGGAGTATAATACAGGATAAGTAATGTAATGTATGTACACAGTGACTGTACCAGCAGAATAGTGAGTGCAGCTCTGGAGTATAATACAGGATAAGTAATGTAATGTATGTACACAGTGACTGTACCAGCAGAATAGTGAGTGCAGCTCTGGAGTATAATACAGGATAAGTAATGTAATGTATGTACACAGTGACTGTACCAGCAGAATAGTGAGCGCAGCTCTGGAGTATAATACAGGATAAGTAATGTAATGTATGTACACAGTGACTGTACCAGCAGAATAGTGAGTGCAGCTGTGGAGTATAATACAGGATAAGTAATGTAATGTATGTACACAGTGACTGCACCAGCAGAATAGTGAGCACAGCTCTGAAATATAATACAGGATAAGTAATGTAATGTATATACACAGTGACTGTACCAGCAGAATAGTGAGCGCAGCTCTGGAGAATAATACAGGATAAGTAATGTAATGTATGTACACGGTGACTGCACCAGCAGAATAGTGAGCACAGCTCTGGGGTATAATACAGGATAAATAATGTAATGTATGTACACAGTGACTGTACCAGCAGAATAGTGAGCGCAGCTCTGGAGTATAATACAGGATAAGTAATGTAATATATGTACACAGTGACTGCACCAGCAGAATAGTGAGCGCAGCTCTGGAGTATAATACAGGATAAGTAATGTAATGTATGTACACAGTGACTGTACCAGCAGAATAGTGAGCGCAGCTCTGGAGTATAATACAGGATAAGTAATGTAATGTATGTACACAGTGACTGTACCAGCAGAATAGTGAGCGCAGCTCTGGAGTATAATACAGGATAAGTAATGTAATGTATGTACACAGTGACCAGCAGAATAGTGAGCGCAGCTCTGGAGTATAATACAGGATAAGTAATGTAATGTATGTACACAGTGACCAGCAGAATAGTGAGCGCAGCTCTGGAGTATAATACAGGATAAGTAATGTAATGTATGTACACAGTGACTGCACCAGCAGAATAGTGAGCGCAGCTCTGGAGTATAATACAGGATAAGTAATGTAATGTATGTACACAGTGACTGCACCAGCAGAATAGTGAGCGCAGCTCTGGAGTATAATACAGGATAAGTAATGTAATGTATGTACACAGTGACTGCACCAGCAGAATAGTGAGCGCAGCTCTGGAGTATAATACAGGATAAGTAATGTAATGTATGTACACTGTGACTGTACCAGCAGAATAGTGAGCGCAGCTCTGGAGTATAATACAGGATAAGTAATGTAATGTATGTACACAGTGACTGCACCAGCAGAATAGTGAGCGCAGCTCTGGAGTATAATACAGGATAAGTAATGTAATGTATGTACACAGTGACCAGCAGAATAGTGAGCGCAGCTCTGGAGTATAATACAGGATAAGTAATGTAATGTATGTACACAGTGACCAGCAGAATAGTGAGCGCAGCTCTGGAGTATAATACAGGATAAGTAATGTAATGTATGTACACAGTGACTGTACCAGCAGAATGGTGAGTGCAGCTCTGGAGTATAATACAGGATAAGTAATGTAATGTATGTACACAGTGACTGCACCAGCAGAATAGTGAGCGCAGCTCTGAAATATAATACAGGATAAGTAATGTAATGTATGTACACAGTGACTGCACCAGCAGAATAGTGAGCGCAGCTCTGGAGTATAATACAGGATAAGTAATGTAATGTATGTACACAGTGACTGTACCAGCAGAATAGTGAGCGCAGCTCTGGAGAATAATACAGGATAAGTAATGTAATGTATGTACACTGTGACTGCACCAGCAGAATAGTGAGCGCAGCTCTGGAGTATAATACAGGATAAGTAATGTAATGTATGTACACAGTGACTGTACCAGCAGAATAGTGAGTGCAGCTCTGGAGTATAATACAGGATAAGTAATGTAATGTATGTACAAAGTGACTGTACCAGCAGAATAGTGAGTGCAGCTCTGGAGTATAATACAGGATAAGTAATGTAATGTATGTACACAGTGACTGTACCAGCAGAATAGTGAGCGCAGCTCTGGAGTATAATACAGGATAAGTCATGTAATGTATGTACACAGTGACTGTACCAGCAGAATAGTGAGCGCAGCTCTGGAGTATAATACAGGATAAGTAATGTAATGTATGTACACAGTGACTGTACCAGCAGAATAGTGAGCGCAGCTCTGGAGTATAATACAGGATAAGTAATGTAATGTATGTACACAGTGACAGCACCAGCAATACAGTGAGCGCAGCTCTGGAGTATGATACAGGATAAGTAATGTAATGTATGTACACAGTGACTGTACCAGCAGAATAGTGAGTGCAGCTCTGGAGTATAATACAGGATAAGTAATGTAATGTATGTACACAGTGACCAGTAGAATAGTGAGCGCAGCTCTGGAGTATAATACAGGATAAGTAATGTAATGTATGTACACAGTGACTGCACCAGCAGAATAGTGAGCGCAGCTCTGGGGTATAATACAGGATAAGTAATGTAATGTATGTACACAGTGACTGCACCAGCAGAATAGTGAGTGCAGCTCTGGAGTATAATACAGGATAAGTAATGTAATGTATGTACACAGTGACTGCACCTGCAGAATAGTGAGCGCAGCTCTGGAGTATAATACAGGATAAGTAATGTAATGTATGTACACAATGACTTCACCAGCAGAATAGTGAGCGCAGCTCTGGAGTATAATACAGGATAAGTAATGTAATGTATGTACACAGTGACCAGCAGAATAGTGAGCGCAGCTCTGGAGTATAATACAGGATAAGTAATGTAATGTATGTACACAGTGACCAGCAGAATAGTGAGCGCAGCTCTGGAGTATAATACAGGATAAGTAATGTAATGTATGTACACAGTGACTGTACCAGCAGAATGGTGAGTGCAGCTCTGGAGTATAATACAGGATAAGTAATGTAATGTATGTACACAGTGACTGCACCAGCAGAATAGTGAGCGCAGCTCTGAAATATAATACAGGATAAGTAATGTAATGTATATACACAGTGACTGTACCAGCAGAATAGTGAGCGCAGCTCTGGAGTATAATACAGGATAAGTAATGTAATGTATATACACAGTGACTGTACCAGCAGAATAGTGAGCGCAGCTCTGGGGTATAATACAGGATAAGTAATGTAATGTATATACACAGTGACTGTACCAGCAGAATAGTGAGCGCAGATCTGGAGTATAATACAGGATAAGTAATGTAATGTATGTACACAGTGACTGTACCAGCAGAATAGTGAGCGCAGCTCTGGAGTATAATACAGGATAAGTAATGTAATGTATGTACACAGTGACTGCACCAGCAGAATAGTGAGCGCAGCTCTGGAGTATAATACAGGATAAGTAATGTAATGTATGTACACAGTGACTGCACCGGCAGAATAGTGAGCGCAGCTCTGGAGTATAATACAGGATAAGTAATGTAATGTATGTACACAGTGACTGTACCAGCAGAATAGTGAGTGCAGCTCGGGAGTATAATACAGGATAAGTAATGTAATGTATGTACACAGTGACTGTACCAGCAGAATAGTGAGCGCAGCTCTGGAGTATAATACAGGATAAGTAATGTATGTACACAGTGACTGTACCAGCAGAATAGTGAGCGCAGCTCTGGAGTATAATACAGGATAAGTAATGTAATGTATGTACACAGTGACTGTACCAGCAGAATAGTGAGTGCAGCTCGGGAGTATAATACAGGATAAGTAATGTAATGTATGTACACAGTGACTGTACCAGCAGAATAGTGAGCGCAGCTCTGGAGTATAATACAGGATAAGTAATGTATGTACACAGTGACTGTACCAGCAGAATAGTGAGTGCAGCTCTGGAGTATAATACAGGATAAGTAATGTAATGTATGTACACAGTGACCAGCAGAATAGTGAGCGCAGCTCTGGAGTATAATACAGGATAAGTAATGTAATGTATGTACACAGTGACTGCACCAGCAGAATAGTGAGCGCAGCTCTGGGGTATAATACAGGATAAGTAATGTAATGTATGTACACAGTGACGGTACCAGGAGAATAGTGATCGCAGCTCTGGAGTATAATACAGGATAAGTGATGTAATGTATGTACACAGTGACTGCACCAGCAGAATAGTGAGTGCAGCTCTGGAGTATAATACAGGATAAGTAATGTAATGTATGTACACAGTGACTGTACCAGCAGAATAGTGAGCGCAGCTCTGGAGTATAATACAGGATAAGTAATGTAATGTATGTACACAGTGACTGTACCAGCAGAATAGTGAGTGCAGCTCTGGAGTATAATACAGGATAAGTAATGTATGTACACAGTGACTGCACCTGCAGAATAGTGAGTGCAGCTCTGGAGTATAATACAGGATAAGTAATGTAATGTATGTACACAGTGACTGCACCAGCAGAATAGTGAGCGCAGCTCTGGGGTATAATACAGGATAAGTTATGTAATGTATGTATACAGTGACTGTACCAGCAGAATAGTGAGCGCAGCTCTGGAGTATAATACAGGATAAGTAATGTAATGTATGTACACAGTGACTGCACCAGCAGAATAGTGAGCGCAGCTCTGGAGAATAATACAGGATAAGTAATGTAATTTATGTACACGGTGACTGCACCAGCAGAATAGTGAGCGCAGCTCTGGAGAATAATACAGGATAAGTAATGTAATTTATGTACACGGTGACTGCACCAGCAGAATAGTGAGCACAGCTCTGGGGTATAATACAGGATAAATAATGTAATGTATGTACACAGTGACTGCACTAGCAGAATAGTGAGCGCAGCTCTGGAGTATAATACAGGATAAGTAATGTAATGTATGTACACAGTGACTGCACCAGCAGAATAGTGAGCGCAGCTCTGGAGTATAATACAGGATAAGTAATGTGATGTATGTACACAGTGACTGTACCAGCAGAATAGTGAGCGCAGCTCTGGAGTATAATACAGGATAAGTAATGTAATGTATGTACACAGTGACTGCACCAGCAGAATAGTGAGCGCAGCTCTGGAGTATAATACAGGATAAGTAATGTAATGTATGTACAAAGTGACTGTACCAGCAGAATAGTGAGTGCAGCTCTGGAGTATAATACAGGATAAGTAATGTAATGTATGTACACAGTGACTGCACCAGCAGAATAGTGAGCGCAGCTCTGGAGTATAATACAGGATAAGTAATGTAATGTATGTACACAGTGACTGCCCCAGCAGAATAGTGAGCGCAGCTCTGGAGTATAATACAGGATAAGTAATGTAATGTATGTACACAGTGACTGCCCCAGCAGAATAGTGAGCGCAGCTCTGGAGTATAATACAGGATAAGTAATGTAATGTATGTACACAGTGACTGTACCAGCAGAATAGTGAGCGCAGCTCTGGAGTATAATACAGGATAAGTAATGTAATGTATGTACACAGTGACTGTACCAGCAGAATAGTGAGCGCAGCTCTGGAGTATAATACAGGATAAGTAATGTAATGTATGTACACAGTGACTGTACCAGCAGAATAGTGAGCGCAGCTCTGGAGTATAATACAGGATAAGTAATGTAATGTATGTACACAGTGACTGCACCAGCAGAATAGTGAGCGCAGCTCTGGAGTATAATACAGGATAAGTAATGTAATGTATGTACACAGTGACTGCACCAGCAGAATAGTGAGCGCAGCTCTGGAGTATAATACAGGATAAGTAATGTAATGTATGTACACAGTGACTGTACCAGCAGAATAGTGAGCGCAGCTCTGGGATATAATACAGGATAAGTAATGTAATGTATGTACACAGTGACTGTACCAGCAGAATAGTGAGCGCAGCTCTGGAGTATAATACAGGATAAGTAATGTAATGTATGTACACAGTGACTGTACCAGCAGAATAGTGAGCGCAGCTCTGGAGTATAATACAGGATAAGTAATGTAATGTATGTACACAGTGACTGTACCAGCAGAATAGTGAGCGCAGCTCTGGAGTATAATATAGGATAAGTAATGTAATGTATGTACACAGTGACTGTACCAGCAGAATAGTGAGCGCAGATCTGGGGTATAATACAGGATAAGTAATGTAATATATGTACACAGTGACTGTACCAGCAGAATAGTGAGTGCAGCTCTGGAGTATAATACAGGATAAGTAATGTAATGTATGTACACAGTGACTGTACCAGCAGAATAGTGAGCGCAGCTCTGGAGTATAATACAGGATAAGTAATGTGATGTATGTACACAGTGACTGTACCAGCAGAATAGTGAGCGCAGCTCTGGGGTATAATACAGGATAAGTAATGTAATGTATGTACACAGTGACTGTACCAGCAGAATAGTGAGCGCAGCTCTGGAGTATAATACAGGATAAGTAATGTAATGTATGTACACAGTGACTGTACCAGCAGAATAGTGAGCGCAGCTCTGGAGTATAATACAGGATAAATAATGTAATGTATGTACACAGTGACTGCACCAGCAGAATAGTGAGCGCAGCTCTGGAGTATAATATAGGATAAGTAATGTAATGTATGTACACAGTGACTGCACCAGCAGAATAGTGAGCGCAGATCTGGGGTATAATACAGGATAAGTAATGTAATATATGTACACAGTGACTGTACCAGCAGAATAGTGAGTGCAGCTCTGGAGTATAATACAGGATAAGTAATGTAATGTATGTACACAGTGACTGTACCAGCAGAATAGTGAGTGCAGCTCTGGAGTATAATACAGGATAAGTAATGTAATGTATGTACACAGTGACTGTACCAGCAGAATAGTGAGCGCAGCTCTGGGGTATAATACAGGATAAGTAATGTAATGTATGTACACAGTGAATGTACCAGCAGAATAGTGAGCGCAGCTCTGGAGTATAATACAGGATAAGTAATGTAATGTATGTACACAGTGACTGCACCAGCAGAATAGTGAGCGCAGCTCTGGAGTATAATACAGGATAAGTAATGTAATGTATGTACACAGTGACTGCAACAGCAGAATAGTGAGCGCAGCTCTGGAGTATAATACAGGATAAGTAATGTAATGTATGTACACAGTGACTGTACCAGCAGAATAGTGAGCGCAGCTCTGGAGTATAATACAGGATAAGTAATGTAATGTATGTACACAGTGACTGCACCAGCAGAATAGTGAGCGCAGCTCTGGAGTATAATACAGGATAAGTAATGTAATGTATGTACACAGTGACTGTACCAGCAGAATAGTGAGCGCAGCTCTGGAGTATAATACAGGATAAGTAATGTAATGTATGTACACAGTGACTGCACCAGCAGAATAGTGAGCGCAGCTCTGGAGTATAATACAGGATAAGTAATGTAATGTATGTACACAGTGACTGCACCAGCAGAATAGTGAGCGCAGCTCTGGGGTATAATACAGGATAAGTAATGTAATGTATGTACACAGTGACTGCACCAGCAGAATAGTGAGTGCAGCTCTGGAGTATAATACAGGATAAGTAATGTAATGTATGTACACAGTGACTGCACCAGCAGAATAGTAAGCGCAGCTCTGGAGTATAATACAGGATAAGTAATGTATGTACACAGTGAATGCACCTGCAGAATAGTGAGTGCAGCTCTGGAGTATAATACAGGATAAGTAATGTAATGTATGTACACAGTGACTGCATCTGCAGAATAGTGAGCGCAGCTCTGGAGTATAATACAGGATAAGTAATGTAATGTATGTACACAATGACTTCACCAGCAGAATAGTGAGCGCAGCTCTGGAGTATAATACAGGATAAGTAATGTAATGTATGTACACAGTGACCAGCAGAATAGTGAGCGCAGCTCTGGAGTATAATACAGGATAAGTAATGTATTGTATGTACACAGTGACTGTACCAGCAGAATAGTGAGTGCAGCTCTGGAGTATAATACAGGATAAGTAATGTAATGTATGTACACAGTGACTGTACCAGCAGAATGGTGAGAGCAGCTCTGGAGTATAATACAGGATAAGTAATGTAATGTATGTACACAGTGACTGTACCAGCAGAATAGTGAGTGCAGCTCTGGTGTATAATACAGGATAAGTAATGTAATGTATGTACACAGTGACTGTACCAGCAGAATGGTGAGAGCAGCTCTGGAGTATAATACAGGATAAGTAATGTAATGTATGTACACAGTGACTGTACCAGCAGAATAGTGAGTGCAGCTCTGGAGTATAATACAGGATAAGTAATGTAATGTATGTACACAGTGACTGTACCAGCAGAATAGTGAGCACAGCTCTGGAGTATAATACAGGATAAGTAATGTAATGTATGTACACAGTTACTGCACCAGCAGAATAGTGAGCACAGCTCTGGGGTATAATACAGGATAAATAATGTAATGTATGTACACAGTGACTGCACCAGCAGAATAGTGAGCGCAGCTCTGGAGTATAATACAGGATAAGTAATGTAATATATGTACACAGTGACTGCACCAGCAGAATAGTGAGCGCAGCTCTGGAGTATAATACAGGATAAGTAATGTAATGTATGTACACAGTGACTGTACCAGCAGAATAGTGAGCGCAGCTCTGGGGTATAATACAGGATAAGTAATGTAATGTATGTACACAGTGAATGTACCAGCAGAATAGTGAGCGCAGCTCTGGAGTATAATACAGGATAAGTAATGTAATGTATATACACAGTGACTGCACCAGCAGAATAGTGAGCGCAGCTCTGGAGTATAATACAGGATAAGTAATGTAATGTATGTACACAGTGACTGCACCAGCAGAATAGTGAGCGCAGCTCTGGAGTATAATACAGGATAAGTAATGTAATGTATGTACACAGTGACTGCACCAGCAGAATAGTGAGCGCAGCTCTGGAGTATAATACAGGATAAGTAATGTAATGTATGTACACAGTGACTGCACCAGCAGAATAGTGAGCGCAGCTCTGGAGTATAATACAGGATAAGTAATGTAATGTATGTACACAGTGACTGCACCAGCAGAATAGTGAGCGCAGCTCTGGAGTATAATACAGGATAAGTAATGTAATGTATGTACACAGTGACTGCACCAGCAGAATAGTGAGCGCAGCTCTGGAGTATAATACAGGATAAGTCATGTAATGTATGTACACAGTGACTGTACCAGCAGAATAGTGAGCGCAGCTCTGGAGTATAATACAGGATAAGTAATGTAATGTATGTACACAGTGACTGTACCAGCAGAATAGTGAGCGCAGCTCTGGAGTATAATACAGGATAAGTAATGTAATGTATGTACACAGTGACAGCACCAGCAGAATAGTGAGCGCAGCTCTGCAGTATAATACAGGATAAGTAATGTAATGTATGTACACAGTGACTGTACCAGCAGAATAGTGAGCGCAGCTCTGGAGTATGATACAGGATAAGTAATGTAATGTATGTACACAGTGACTGTACCAGCAGAATAGTGAGTGCAGCTCTGGAGTATAATACAGGATAAGTAATGTAATGTATGTACACAGTGACCAGCAGAATAGTGAGCGCAGCTCTGGAGTATAATACAGGATAAGTAATGTAATGTATGTACACAGTGACTGCACCAGCAGAATAGTGAGCGCAGCTCTGGGGTATAATACAGGATAAGTAATGTAATGTATGTACACAGTGACTGCACCAGCAGAATAGTGAGTGCAGCTCTGGAGTATAATACAGGATAAGTAATGTAATGTATGTACACAGTGACTGTACCAGCAGAATAGTAAGCGCAGCTCTGGAGTATAATACAGGATAAGTAATGTATGTACACAGTGAATGCACCTGCAGAATAGTGAGTGCAGCTCTGGAGTATAATACAGGATAAGTAATGTAATGTATGTACACAGTGACTGCATCTGCAGAATAGTGAGCGCAGCTCTGGAGTATAATACAGGATAAGTAATGTAATGTATGTACACAATGACTGTACCAGCAGAATAGTGAGCGCAGCTCTGGAGTATAATACAGGATAAGTAATGTAATGTATGTACACAGTGACCAGCAGAATAGTGAGCGCAGCTCTGGAGTATAATACAGGATAAGTAATGTAATGTATGTACACAGTGACCAGCAGAATAGTGAGTGCAGCTCTGGAGTATAATACAGGATAAGTAATGTATTGTATGTACACAGTGACTGCACCAGCAGAATAGTGAGTGCAGCTCTGGAGTATAATACAGGATAAGTAATGTAATGTATGTACACAGTGACTGTACCAGCAGAATAGTGAGTGCAGCTCTGGAGTATAATACAGGATAAGTAATGTAATGTATGTACACAGTGACTGTACCAGCAGAATAGTGAGTGCAGCTCTGGAGTATAATACAGGATAAGTAATGTAATGTATGTACACAGTGACTGTACCAGCAGAATGGTGAGTGCAGCTCTGGAGTATAATACAGGATAAGTAATGTAATGTATGTACACAGTGACTGTACCAGCAGAATAGTGAGTGCAGCTGTGGAGTATAATACAGGATAAGTAATGTAATGTATGTACACAGTGACTGCACCAGCAGAATAGTGAGCGCAGCTCTGAAATATAATACAGGATAAGTAATGTAATGTATATACACAGTGACTGTACCAGCAGAATAGTGAGCGCAGCTCTGGAGTATAATACAGGATAAGTAATGTAATGTATGTACACAGTGACTGTACCAGCAGAATAGTGAGCGCAGCTCTGGAGAATAATACAGGATAAGTAATGTAATGTATGTACACGGTGACTGCACCAGCAGAATAGTGAGCACAGCTCTGGGGTATAATACAGGATAAATAATGTAATGTATGTACACAGTGACTGTACCAGCAGAATAGTGAGCGCAGCTCTGGAGTATAATACAGGATAAGTAATGTAATATATGTACACAGTGACTGCACCAGCAGAATAGTGAGCGCAGCTCTGGAGTATAATACAGGATAAGTAATGTAATGTATGTACACAGTGACTGTACCAGCAGAATAGTGAGCGCAGCTCTGGAGTATAATACAGGATAAGTAATGTAATGTATGTACACAGTGACTGTACCAGCAGAATAGTGAGCGCAGCTCTGGAGTATAATACAGGATAAGTAATGTAATGTATGTACACAGTGACCAGCAGAATAGTGAGCGCAGCTCTGGAGTATAATACAGGATAAGTAATGTAATGTATGTACACAGTGACCAGCAGAATTGTGAGCGCAGCTCTGGAGTATAATACAGGATAAGTAATGTAATGTATGTACACAGTGACTGCACCAGCAGAATAGTGAGCGCAGCTCTGGAGTATAATACAGGATAAGTAATGTAATGTATGTACACAGTGACTGCACCAGCAGAATAGTGAGCGCAGCTCTGGAGTATAATACAGGATAAGTAATGTAATGTATGTACACAGTGACTGCACCAGCAGAATAGTGAGCGCAGCTCTGGAGTATAATACAGGATAAGTAATGTAATGTATGTACACTGTGACTGTACCAGCAGAATAGTGAGCGCAGCTCTGGAGTATAATACAGGATAAGTAATGTAATGTATGTACACAGTGACTGCACCAGCAGAATAGTGAGCGCAGCTCTGGAGTATAATACAGGATAAGTAATGTAATGTATGTACACAGTGACCAGCAGAATAGTGAGCGCAGCTCTGGAGTATAATACAGGATAAGTAATGTAATGTATGTACACAGTGACCAGCAGAATAGTGAGCGCAGCTCTGGAGTATAATACAGGATAAGTAATGTAATGTATGTACACAGTGACTGTACCAGCAGAATGGTGAGTGCAGCTCTGGAGTATAATACAGGATAAGTAATGTAATGTATGTACACAGTGACTGCACCAGCAGAATAGTGAGCGCAGCTCTGGAGTATAATACAGGATAAGTAATGTAATGTATGTACACAGTGACTGCACCAGCAGAATAGTGAGCGCAGCTCTGGAGTATAATACAGGATAAGTAATGTAATGTATGTACACAGTGACTGTACCAGCAGAATAGTGAGTGCAGCTCTGGAGTATAATACAGGATAAGTAATGTAATGTATGTACAAAGTGACTGTACCAGCAGAATAGTGAGTGCAGCTCTGGAGTATAATACAGGATAAGTAATGTAATGTATGTACACAGTGACTGTACCAGCAGAATAGTGAGCGCAGCTCTGGAGTATAATACAGGATAAGTCATGTAATGTATGTACACAGTGACTGTACCAGCAGAATAGTGAGCGCAGCTCTGGAGTATAATACAGGATAAGTAATGTAATGTATGTACACAGTGACTGTACCAGCAGAATAGTGAGCGCAGCTCTGGAGTATAATACAGGATAAGTAATGTAATGTATGTACACAGTGACCAGCAGAATAGTGAGCGCAGCTCTGGAGTATAATACAGGATAAGTAATGTAATGTATGTACACAGTGACTGTACCAGCAGAATGGTGAGTGCAGCTCTGGAGTATAATACAGGATAAGTAATGTAATGTATGTACACAGTGACTGCACCAGCAGAATAGTGAGCGCAGCTCTGAAATATAATACAGGATAAGTAATGTAATGTATATACACAGTGACTGTACCAGCAGAATAGTGAGCGCAGCTCTGGAGTATAATACAGGATAAGTAATGTAATGTATGTACACAGTGACTGCACCAGCAGAATAGTGAGCGCAGCTCTGGAGTATAATACAGGATAAGTAATGTAATGTATGTACACAGTGACTGCACCAGCAGAATAGTGAGCGCAGCTCTGGGGTATAATACAGGATAAGTAATGTAATGTATGTACAAAGTGACTGTACCAGCAGAATAGTGAGTGCAGCTCTGGAGTATAATACAGGATAAGTAATGTAATGTATGTACACAGTGACTGTACCAGCAGAATAGTGAGCGCAGCTCTGGAGTATAATACAGGATAAGTCATGTAATGTATGTACACAGTGACTGTACCAGCAGAATAGTGAGCGCAGCTCTGGAGTATAATACAGGATAAGTAATGTAATGTATGTACACAGTGACTGTACCAGCAGAATAGTGAGCGCAGCTCTGGAGTATAATACAGGATAAGTAATGTAATGTATGTACACAGTGACAGCACCAGCAATACAGTGAGCGCAGCTCTGGAGTATGATACAGGATAAGTAATGTAATGTATGTACACAGTGACTGTACCAGCAGAATAGTGAGCGCAGCTCTGGAGTATAATTCAGGATAAGTAATGTAATGTATGTACACAGTGACTGCACCAGCAGAATAGTGAGTGCAGCTCTGGAGTATAATACAGGATAAGTAATGTAATGTATGTACACAGTGACCAGTAGAATAGTGAGCGCAGCTCTGGAGTATAATACAGGATAAGTAATGTAATGTATGTACACAGTGACTGCACCTGCAGAATAGTGAGCGCAGCTCTGGAGTATAATACAGGATAAGTAATGTAATGTATGTACACAATGACTTCACCAGCAGAATAGTGAGCGCAGCTCTGGAGTATAATACAGGATAAGTAATGTAATGTATGTACACAGTGACCAGCAGAATAGTGAGCGCAGCTCTGGAGTATAATACAGGATAAGTAATGTAATGTATGTACACAGTGACCAGCAGAATAGTGAGCGCAGCTCTGGAGTATAATACAGGATAAGTAATGTAATGTATGTACACAGTGACTGTACCAGCAGAATGGTGAGTGCAGCTCTGGAGTATAATACAGGATAAGTAATGTAATGTATGTACACAGTGACTGCACCAGCAGAATAGTGAGCGCAGCTCTGAAATATAATACAGGATAAGTAATGTAATGTATATACAGTGACTGTACCAGCAGAATAGTGAGCGCAGCTCTGGAGTATAATACAGGATAAGTAATGTAATGTATATACACAGTGACTGTACCAGCAGAATAGTGAGCGCAGCTCTGGAGTATAATACAGGATAAGTAATGTAATGTATGTACACAGTGACAGCACCAGCAGAATAGTGAGCGCAGATCTGGAGTATAATACAGGATAAGTAATGTAATGTATGTACACAGTGACTGTACCAGCAGAATAGTGAGTGCAGCTCTGGAGTATAATACAGGATAAATAATGTAATGTATGTACACAGTGACTGCACCAGCAGAATAGTGAGCGCAGCTCTGGAGTATAATACAGGATAAGTAATGTAATGTATGTACACAGTGACTGCACCAGCAGAATAGTGAGCGCAGCTCTGGAGTATAATACAGGATAAGTAATGTAATGTATGTACACAGTGACTGCACCAGCAGAATAGTGAGCGCAGCTCTGGAGTATAATACAGGATAAGTAATGTAATGTATGTACACAGTGACTGCACCAGCAGAATAGTGAGCGCAGCTCTGGAGTATAATACAGGATAAGTAATGTAATGTATGTACACAGTGACTGCACCAGCAGAATAGTGAGCTCAACTCTGGAGTATAATACAGGATAAGTAATGTAATGTATGTACACAGTGACCAGCAGAATAGTGAGCGCAGCTCTGGAGTATAATACAGGATAAGTAATGTAATGTATGTACACAGTGACTGCACCAGCAGAATAGTGAGCGCAACTCTGGAGTATAATACAGGATAAGTAATGTAATGTATGTACACAGTGACTTACCAGCAGAATAGTGAGCGCAGCTCTGGAGTATAGTACAGGATAAGTATTGTAATGTATGTACACAGTGACTGTACCAGCAGAATAGTGAGCGCAGCTCTGGGGTATAATACAGGATAAGTAATGTAATGTATATACAGTGACTGTACCAGCAGAATAGTGAGCGCAGCTCTGGAGTATAATACAGGATAAGTAATGTAATGTAATGTATGTACACAGTGACTGCACCAGCAGAATAGTGAGCGCAGCTCTGGAATATAATACAGGATAAGTAATGTAATGTATGTACACAGTGACTGCACCAGCAGAATAGTGAGCGCAGCTCTGGGGTATAATACAGGATAAGTAATGTAATGTATGTACACAGTGACTGCACCAGCAGAATAGTGAGCGCAGCTCTGGGGTATAATACAGGATAAGTAATGTAATGTATGTACACAGTGAATGTACCAGCAGAATAGTGAGCGCAGCTCTGGAGTATAATACAGGATAAGTAATGTAATGTATGTACACAGTGACTGCACCAGCAGAATAGTGAGCGCAGCTCTGAGTATAATACAGGATAAGTAATGTAATGTATGTACACAGTGACTGCACCAGCAGAATAGTGAGCGCTGCTCTGGGGTATAATACAGGATAAGTAATGTAATGTATGTACACAGTGACTGTACCAGCAGAATAGTGAGCGCAGCTCTGGAATATAATACAGGATAAGTAATGTATGTACACAGTGACTGCACCAGCAGAATAGTGAGCGCAGCTCTGGGGTATAATACAGGATAAGTAATGTAATGTATGTACACAGTTACTGTACCAGCAGAATAGTGAGCGCAGCTCTAGAGTATAATACAGGATAAGTAATGTAATGTATGTACACAGTGACTGCACCAGCAGAATAGTGAGCGCAGCTCTGGGGTATAATACAGGATAAGTAATGTAATGTATGTACACAGTGACTGTACCAGCAGAATGGTGAGTGCAGCTCTGGAGTATAATACAGGATAAGTAATGTAATGTATGTACACAGTGACTGCACCAGCAGAATAGTGAGCGCAGCTCTGAAATATAATACAGGATAAGTAATGTAATGTATGTACACAGTGACCAGCAGAATAGTGAGCGCAGCTCTGGAGTATAATACAGGATAAGTAATGTAATGTATGTACACAGTGACTGTACCAGCAGAATAGTGAGCGCAGCTCTGGAGAATAATACAGGATAAGTAATGTAATGTATGTACACTGTGACTGTACCAGCAGAATAGTGAGCGCAGCTCTGGAGTATAATACAGGATAAGTAATGTAATGTATGTACACAGTGACCAGCAGAATAGTGAGCGCAGCTCTGGAGTATAATACAGGATAAGTAATGTAATGTATGTACACAGTGACTGTACCAGCAGAATTGTGAGCGCAGCTCTGGAGTATAATACAGGATAAGTAATGTAATGTATGTACACAGTGACTGTACCAGCAGAATAGTGAGCGCAGCTCTGGAGAATAATACAGGATAAGTAATGTAATGTATGTACACTGTGACTGTACCAGCAGAATAGTGAGCGCAGCTCTGGAGTATAATACAGGATAAGTAATGTAATGTATGTACACAGTGACTGCACCAGCAGAATAGTGAGCGCAGCTCTGGAGAATAATACAGGATAAGTAATGTAATGTATGTACACGGTGACTGCACCAGCAGAATAGTGAGCACAGCTCTGGGGTATAATACAGGATAAGCAATGTATATACACAGTGACTGTACCAGCAGAATAGTGAGCGCAGCTCTGGAGTATAATACAGGATAAATAATGTAATGTATGTACACAGTGACTGCACTAGCAGAATAGTGAGCGCAGCTCTGGAGTATAATACAGGATAAGTAATGTAATGTATGTACACAGTGACTGCACCAGCAGAATAGTGAGCGCAGCTCTGGAGTATAATACAGGATAAGTAATGTAATGTATGTACACAGTGACCAGCAGAATAGTGAGCGCAGCTCTGGAGTATAATACAGGATAAGTAATGTAATGTATGTACACAGTGACCAGCAGAATAGTGAGCGCAGCTCTGGAGTATAATACAGGATAAGTAATGTAATGTATGTACACAGTGACTGTACCAGCAGAATGGTGAGTGCAGCTCTGGAGTATAATACAGGATAAGTAATGTAATGTATGTACACAGTGACTGCACCAGCAGAATAGTGAGCGCAGCTCTGGAGTATAATACAGGATAAGTAATGTAATGTATGTACACAGTGACCAGCAGAATAGTGAGCGCAGCTCTGGAGTATAATACAGGATAAGTAATGTAATGTATGTACACAGTGACCAGCAGAATAGTGAGCGCAGCTCTGGAGTATAATACAGGATAAGTAATGTAATGTATGTACACAGTGACTGTACCAGCAGAATGGTGAGTGCAGCTCTGGAGTATAATACAGGATAAGTAATGTAATGTATGTACACAGTGACTGCACCAGCAGAATAGTGAGCGCAGCTCTGAAATATAATACAGGATAAGTAATGTAATGTATATACACAGTGACTGTACCAGCAGAATAGTGAGCGCAGCTCTGGAGTATAATACAGGATAAGTAATGTAATGTATGTACACAGTGACTGCACCAGCAGAATAGTGAGCGCAGCTCTGGAGTATAATACAGGATAAGTAATGTAATGTATGTACACAGTGACCAGCAGAATAGTGAGCGCAGCTCTGGAGTATAATACAGGATAAGTAATGTAATGTATGTACACAGTGACCAGCAGAATAGTGAGCGCAGCTCTGGAGTATAATACAGGATAAGTAATGTAATGTATGTACACAGTGACTGCACCAGCAGAATAGTGAGCGCAGCTCTGAAATATAATACAGGATAAGTAATGTAATGTATATACACAGTGACTGTACCAGCAGAATAGTGAGCGCAGCTCTGGAGTATAATACAGGATAAGTAATGTAATGTATGTACACAGTGACTGTACCAGCAGAATAGTGAGCGCAGCTCTGGAGAATAATACAGGATAAGTAATGTAATGTATGTACACTGTGACTGTACCAGCAGAATAGTGAGCGCAGCTCTGGAGTATAATACAGGATAAGTAATGTAATATATGTACACAGTGACTGTACCAGCAGAATAGTGAGCGCAGCTCTGGAGTATAATACAGGATAAGTAATGTAATGTATGTACAAAGTGACTGTACCAGCAGAATAGTGAGTGCAGCTCTGGAGTATAATACAGGATAAGTAATGTAATGTATGTACAAAGTGACTGTACCAGCAGAATAGTGAGTGCAGCTCTGGAGTATAATACAGGATAAGTAATGTAATGTATGTACACAGTGACTGTACCAGCAGAATAGTGAGCGCAGCTCTGGAGTATAATACAGGATAAGTCATGTAATGTATGTACACAGTGACTGTACCAGCAGAATAGTGAGCGCAGCTCTGGAGTATAATACAGGATAAGTAATGTAATGTATGTACACAGTGACTGTACCAGCAGAATAGTGAGCGCAGCTCTGGAGTATAATACAGGATAAGTAATGTAATGTATGTACACAGTGACAGCACCAGCAATACAGTGAGCGCAGCTCTGGAGTATGATACAGGATAAGTAATGTAATGTATGTACACAGTGACTGTACCAGCAGAATAGTGAGTGCAGCTCTGGAGTATAATACAGGATAAGTAATGTAATGTATGTACACAGTGACCAGCAGAATAGTGAGCGCAGCTCTGGAGTATAATACAGGATAAGTAATGTAATGTATGTACACAGTGACTGCACCAGCAGAATAGTGAGCGCAGCTCTGGGGTATAATACAGGATAAGTAATGTAATGTATGTACACAGTGACTGCACCAGCAGAATAGTGAGTGCAGCTCTGGAGTATAATACAGGATAAGTAATGTAATGTATGTACACAGTGACTGTACCAGCAGAATAGTGAGCGCAGCTCTGGAGTATAATACAGGATAAGTAATGTAATGTATGTACACAATGACTTCACCAGCAGAATAGTGAGCGCAGCTCTGGAGTATAATACAGGATAAGTAATGTAATGTATGTACACAGTGACTGCACCAGCAGAATAGTGAGCGCAACTCTGAAATATAATACAGGATAAGTAATGTAATGTATGTACACAGTGACTGTACCAGCAGAATAGTGAGCGCAGCTCTGGAGTATAATACAGGATAAGTAATGTAATGTATGTACACAGTGACTGCACCAGCAGAATAGTGAGCGCAGCTCTGAAATATAATACAGGATAAGTAATGTAATGTATGTACACAGTGACTGTACCAGCAGAATAGTGAGCGCAGCTCTGGAGTATAATACAGGATAAGTAATGTAATGTATGTACACAGTGACTGTACCAGCAGAATAGTGAGCGCAGCTCTGGAGAATAATACAGGATAAGTAATGTAATGTATGTACACTGTGACTGTACCAGCAGAATAGTGAGCGCAGCTCTGGAGTATAATACAGGATAAGTAATGTAATGTATATACACAGTGACTGTACCAGCAGAATAGTGAGCGCAGCTCTGGAGTATAATACAGGATAAGTAATGTAATGTATGTACACAGTGACTGTACCAGCAGAATAGTGAGCGCAGCTCTGGAGAATAATACAGGATAAGTAATGTAATGTATGTACACTGTGACTGTACCAGCAGAATAGTGAGCGCAGCTCTGGAGTATAATACAGGATAAGTAATGTAATGTATGTACACAGTGACTGTACCAGCAGAATAGTGAGCGCAGCTCTGGAGAATAATACAGGATAAGTAATGTAATGTATGTACACTGTGACTGTACCAGCAGAATAGTGAGCGCAGCTCTGGAGTATAATACAGGATAAGTAATGTAATGTATGTACACAGTGACTGCACCAGCAGAATAGTGAGCGCAGCTCTGGAGAATAATACAGGATAAGTAATGTAATGTATGTACACGGTGACTGCACCAGCAGAATAGTGAGCACAGCTCTGGGGTATAATACAGGATAAGCAATGTATATACACAGTGACTGTACCAGCAGAATAGTGAGCGCAGCTCTGGAGTATAATACAGGATAAATAATGTAATGTATGTACACAGTGACTGCACTAGCAGAATAGTGAGCGCAGCTCTGGAGTATAATACAGGATAAGTAATGTAATGTATGTACACAGTGACTGCACCAGCAGAATAGTGAGCGCAGCTCTGGAGTATAATACAGGATAAGTAATGTAATGTATGTACACAGTGACCAGCAGAATAGTGAGCGCAGCTCTGGAGTATAATACAGGATAAGTAATGTAATGTATGTACACAGTGACCAGCAGAATAGTGAGCGCAGCTCTGGAGTATAATACAGGATAAGTAATGTAATGTATGTACACAGTGACTGTACCAGCAGAATGGTGAGTGCAGCTCTGGAGTATAATACAGGATAAGTAATGTAATGTATGTACACAGTGACCAGCAGAATAGTGAGCGCAGCTCTGGAGTATAATACAGGATAAGTAATGTAATGTATGTACACAGTGACCAGCAGAATAGTGAGCGCAGCTCTGGAGTATAATACAGGATAAGTAATGTAATGTATGTACACAGTGACTGTACCAGCAGAATGGTGAGTGCAGCTCTGGAGTATAATACAGGATAAGTAATGTAATGTATGTACACAGTGACTGCACCAGCAGAATAGTGAGCGCAGCTCTGAAATATAATACAGGATAAGTAATGTAATGTATATACATAGTGACTGTACCAGCAGAATAGTGAGCGCAGCTCTGGAGTATAATACAGGATAAGTAATGTAATGTATGTACACAGTGACTGCACCAGCAGAATAGTGAGCGCAGCTCTGGAGTATAATACAGGATAAGTAATGTAATGTATGTACACAGTGACCAGCAGAATAGTGAGCGCAGCTCTGGAGTATAATACAGGATAAGTAATGTAATGTATGTACACAGTGACCAGCAGAATAGTGAGCGCAGCTCTGGAGTATAATACAGGATAAGTAATGTAATGTATGTACACAGTGACTGTACCAGCAGAATGGTGAGTGCAGCTCTGGAGTATAATACAGGATAAGTAATGTAATGTATGTACACAGTGACTGCACCAGCAGAATAGTGAGCGCAGCTCTGAAATATAATACAGGATAAGTAATGTAATGTATATACACAGTGACTGTACCAGCAGAATAGTGAGCGCAGCTCTGGAGTATAATACAGGATAAGTAATGTAATGTATGTACACAGTGACTGTACCAGCAGAATAGTGAGCGCAGCTCTGGAGAATAATACAGGATAAGTAATGTAATGTATGTACACTGTGACTGTACCAGCAGAATAGTGAGCGCAGCTCTGGAGTATAATACAGGATAAGTAATGTAATATATGTACACAGTGACTGTACCAGCAGAATAGTGAGCGCAGCTCTGGAGTATAATACAGGATAAGTAATGTAATGTATGTACAAAGTGACTGTACCAGCAGAATAGTGAGTGCAGCTCTGGAGTATAATACAGGATAAGTAATGTAATGTATGTACAAAGTGACTGTACCAGCAGAATAGTGAGTGCAGCTCTGGAGTATAATACAGGATAAGTAATGTAATGTATGTACACAGTGACTGTACCAGCAGAATAGTGAGCGCAGCTCTGGAGTATAATACAGGATAAGTCATGTAATGTATGTACACAGTGACTGTACCAGCAGAATAGTGAGCGCAGCTCTGGAGTATAATACAGGATAAGTAATGTAATGTATGTACACAGTGACAGCACCAGCAATACAGTGAGCGCAGCTCTGGAGTATGATACAGGATAAGTAATGTAATGTATGTACACAGTGACTGTACCAGCAGAATAGTGAGTGCAGCTCTGGAGTATAATACAGGATAAGTAATGTAATGTATGTACACAGTGACCAGCAGAATAGTGAGCGCAGCTCTGGAGTATAATACAGGATAAGTAATGTAATGTATGTACACAGTGACTGCACCAGCAGAATAGTGAGCGCAGCTCTGGGGTATAATACAGGATAAGTAATGTAATGTATGTACACAGTGACTGCACCAGCAGAATAGTGAGTGCAGCTCTGGAGTATAATACAGGATAAGTAATGTAATGTATGTACACAGTGACTGTACCAGCAGAATAGTGAGCGCAGCTCTGGAGTATAATACAGGATAAGTAATGTATGTACACAGTGACTGCACCTGCAGAATAGTGAGCGCAGCTCTGGAGTATAATACAGGATAAGTAATGTAATGTATGTACACAATGACTTCACCAGCAGAATAGTGAGCGCAGCTCTGGAGTATAATACAGGATAAGTAATGTAATGTATGTACACAGTGACTGCACCAGCAGAATAGTGAGCGCAGCTCTGAAATATAATACAGGATAAGTAATGTAATGTATATACACAGTGACTGTACCAGCAGAATAGTGAGCGCAGCTCTGGAGTATAATACAGGATAAGTAATGTAATGTATGTACACAGTGACTGTACCAGCAGAATAGTGAGCGCAGCTCTGGAGAATAATACAGGATAAGTAATGTAATGTATGTACACTGTGACTGTACCAGCAGAATAGTGAGCGCAGCTCTGGAGTATAATACAGGATAAGTAATGTAATGTATGTACACAGTGACTGTACCAGCAGAATAGTGAGCGCAGCTCTGGAGTATAATACAGGATAAGTAATGTAATGTATGTACACAGTGACTGTAACCAGCAGAATAGTGAGTGCAGCTCTGGAGTATAATACAGGATAAGTAATGTATGTACACAGTGACTGCACCAGCAGAATAGTGAGCGCAGCTCTGGAGTATAATACAGGATAAGTAATGTAATGTATGTACACAGTGACTGCACCAGCAGAATAGTGAGCGCAGCTCTGGAGTATAATACAGGATAAGTAATGTAATGTATGTACACAGTGACTGCACCAGCAGAATAGTGAGCGCAGCTCTGGAGTATAATACAGGATAAGTAATGTAATGTATGTACACAGTGACAGCACCAGCAATACAGTGAGCGCAGCTCTGGAGTATAATACAGGATAAGTCATGTAATGTATGTACACAGTGACTGTACCAGCAGAATAGTGAGCGCAGCTCTGGAGTATAATACAGGATAAGTAATGTAATGTATGTACACAGTGACTGTACCAGCAGAATAGTGAGCGCAGCTCTGGAGTATAATACAGGATAAGTAATGTAATGTATGTACACAGTGACAGCACCAGCAATACAGTGAGCGCAGCTCTGGAGTATGATACAGGATAAGTAATGTAATGTATGTACACAGTGACTGTACCAGCAGAATAGTGAGCGCAGCTCTGGGGTATAATACAGGATAAGTAATGTAATGTATGTACACAGTGACTGTACCAGCAGAATAGTGAGCGCAGCTCTGGAGTATAATACAGGATAAGTAATGTAATGTATGTACACAGTGACCAGCAGAATAGTGAGCGCAGCTCTGGAGTATAATACAGGATAAGTAATGTAATGTATGTACACAGTGACTGCACCAGCAGAATAGTGAGCGCAGCTCTGGGGTATAATACAGGATAAGTAATGTAATGTATGTACACAGTGACTGCACCAGCAGAATAGTGAGTGCAGCTCTGGAGTATAATACAGGATAAGTAATGTAATGTATGTACACAGCGACTGTACCAGCAGAATAGTGAGCGCAGCTCTGGAGTATAATACAGGATAAGTAATGTATGTACACAGTGACTGCACCTGCAGAATAGTGAGTGCAGCTCTGGAGTATAATACAGGATAAGTAATGTAATGTATGTACACAATGACTTCACCAGCAGAATAGTGAGCGCAGCTCTGGAGTATAATACAGGATAAGTAATGTAATGTATGTACACAGTGACTGTACCAGCAGAATGGTGAGTGCAGCTCTGGAGTATAATACAGGATAGGTAATGTAATGTATGTACACAGTGACTGCACCAGCAGAATAGTGAGCGCAGCTCTGAAATATAATACAGGATAAGTAATGTAATGTATATACACAGTGACTGTACCAGCAGAATAGTGAGCGCAGCTCTGGAGTATAATACAGGATAAGTAATGTAATGTATGTACACAGTGACTGTACCAGCAGAATAGTGAGCGCAGCTCTGGAGAATAATACAGGATAAGTAATGTAATGTATGTACACAGTGACTGCACCAGCAGAATAGTGAGTGCAGCTCTGGAGTATAATACAGGATAAGTAATGTAATGTATGTACACAGTGACTGTACCAGCAGAATAGTGAGCGCAGCTCTGGAGTATAATACAGGATAAGTAATGTAATGTATGTGCACAGTGACTGTACCAGCAGAATAGTGAGCGCAGCTCTGGAGTATAATACAGGATAAGTAATGTAATGTATGTACACTGTGACTGTACCAGCAGAATAGTGAGCGCAGCTCTGGAGTATAATACAGGATAAGTCATGTAATGTATGTACACAGTGACTGCACCAGCAGAATAGTGAGTGCAGCTCTACAGTATAATACAGGATAAGTAATGTAATGTATGTACACTGTGACTGTACCAGCAGAATAGTGAGCGCAGCTCTGGAGTATAATACAGGATAAGTAATGTAATGTATGTACACAGTGACTGTACCAGCAGAATAGTGAGCGCAGCTCTGGAGTATAATACAGGATAAGTAATGTAATGTATGTACACAGTGACTGTACCAGCAGAATAGTGAGTGCAGCTCTGGAGTATAATACAGGATAAGTAATGTATGTACACAGTGACTGCACCAGCAGAATAGTGAGCGCAGCTCTGAGTATAATACAGGATAAGTAATGTATGTACACAGTGACTGCACCAGCAGAATAGTGAGCGCAGCTCTGGAGTATAATACAGGATAAGTAATGTAATGTATGTACACAGTGACTGCACCAGCAGAATAGTGAGCGCAGCTCTGGAGTATAATACAGGATAAGTAATGTAATGTATGTACACAGTGACTGCACCAGCAGAATAGTGAGCGCAGCTCTGGAGTATAATACAGGATAAGTAATGTAATGTATGTACACAGTGACTGCACCAGCAGAATAGTGAGCGCAGCTCTGGAGTATAATACAGGATAAGTAATGTAATGTATGTACACAGTGACTGCACCAGCAGAATAGTGAGCGCAGCTCTGGAGTATAATACAGGATAAGTAATGTAATGTGTGTACACAGTGACTGTACCAGCAGAATAGTGAGCGCAGCTCTGGGGTATAATACAGGATAAGTAATGTAATGTATGTACACAGTGACTGCACCAGCAGAATAGTGAGCGCAGCTCTGGAGTATAATACAGGATAAGTAATGTAATGTATGTACACAGTGACCAGCAGAATAGTGAGCGCAGCTCTGGAGTATATTACAGGATAAGTAATGTAATGTATGTACACAGTGACTGCACCAGCAGAATAGTGAGCGCAGCTCTGGGGTATAATACAGGATAAGTAATGTAATGTATGTACACAGTGACTTACCAGCAGAATAGTGAGCGCAGCTCTGGAGTATAGTACAGGATAAGTATTGTAATGTATGTACACAGTGACTGTACCAGCAGAATAGTGAGCGCAGCTCTGGGGTATAATACAGGATAAGTAATGTAATGTATATACAGTGACTGTACCAGCAGAATAGTGAGCGCAGCTCTGGAGTATAATACAGGATAAGTAATGTAATGTATGTACACAGTGACTGCACCAGCAGAATTGTGAGCGCAGCTCTGGAGTATAATACAGGATAAGTAAGGTAATGTATGTACACAGTGACTGTACCAGCAGAATAGTGAGTGCAGCTCTGGAGTATAATACAGGATAAGTAATGTAATGTATGTACACAGTGACTGCACCAGCAGAATAGTGAGCGCATCTCTGGGGTATAATACAGGATAAGTAATGTAATGTATGTACACAGTGACTGTACCAGCAGAATAGTGAGTGCAGCTCTGGAGTATAATACAGGATAAGTAATGTAATGTATGTACACAGTGACTGTACCAGCAGAATAGTGAGCGCAGCTCTGGAGTATAATATAGGATAAGTAATGTAATGTATGTACACAGTGACTGCACCAGCAGAATAGTGAGCGCAGCTCTGGGGTATAATACAGGATAAGTAATGTAATGTATGTACACAGTGAATGTACCAGCAGAATAGTGAGCGCAGCTCTGGAGTATAATACAGGATAACTAATGTAATGTATGTACACAGTGACTGTACCAGCAGAATAGTGAGTGCAGCTCTGGAGTATAATACAGGATAAGTAATGTAATGTATGTACACAGTGACTGCACCAGCAGAATAGTGAGCGCAGCTCTGGGGTATAATACAGGATAAGTAATGTAATGTATGTACACAGTGACTGCACCAGCAGAATAGTGAGCGCTGCTCTGGGGTATAATACAGGATAAGTAATGTAATGTATGTACACAGTGACTGTACCAGCAGAATAGTGAGCGCAGCTCTGGGGTATAATACAGGATAAGTAATGTAATGTATGTACACAGTGAATGTACCAGCAGAATAGTGAGCGCAGCTCTGGAGTATAATACAGGATAAGTAATGTAATGTATGTACACAGTGACTGTACCAGCAGAATAGTGAGCGCAGCTCTGGAGTATAATACAGGATAAGTAATGTAATATATGTACACAGTGACTGCACCAGCAGAATAGTGAGCGCAGCTCTGGAGTATAATACAGGATAAGTAATGTAATGTATGTACACAGTGACTGTACCAGCAGAATAGTGAGCGCAGCTCTGGAGTATAATACAGGATAAGTAATGTAATGTATGTACAAAGTGACTGTACCAGCAGAATAGTGAGTGCAGCTCTGGAGTATAATACAGGATAAGTAATGTAATGTATGTACACAGTGACTGTACCAGCAGAATAGTGAGCGCAGCTCTGGAGTAAAATACAGGATAAGTAATGTAATGTATGTACACAGTGACTGTACCAGCAGAATAGTGAGCGCAGCTCTGGAGTATAATACAGGATAAGTAATGTAATGTATGTACACAGTGACTGTACCAGCAGAATAGTGAGCGCAGCTCTGGAGTATAATACAGGATAAGTAATGTAATGTATGTACACAGTGACAGCACCAGCAATACAGTGAGCGCAGCTCTGGAGTATGATACAGGATAAGTAATGTAATGTATGTACACAGTGACTGTACCAGCAGAATAGTGAGTGCAGCTCTGGAGTATAATACAGGATAAGTAATGTAATGTATGTACACAGTGACTGCACCAGCAGAATAGTGAGCGCAGCTCTGGAGTATAATACAGGATAAGTAATGTAATGTATGTACACAGTGACCAGCAGAATAGTGAGCGCAGCTCTGGAGTATAATACAGGATAAGTAATGTAATGTATGTACACAGTGACTGCACCAGCAGAATAGTGAGCGCAGCTCTGGGGTATAATACAGGATAAGTAATGTAATGTATGTACACAGTGACTGTACCAGGAGAATAGTGAGCGCAGCTCTGGAGTATAATACAGGATAAGTAATGTAATGTATGTACACAGTGACTGCACCAGCAGAATAGCGAGCGCAGCTCTGAAATATAATACAGGATAAGTAATGTAATGTATATACACAGTGACTGTACCAGCAGAATAGTGAGCGCAGCTCTGGAGTATAATACAGGATAAGTAATGTAATGTATGTACACAGTGACTGTACCAGCAGAATAGTGAGCGCAGCTCTGGAGAATAATACAGGATAAGTAATGTAATGTATGTACACAGTGACTGTACCAGCAGAATAGTGAGCGCAGCTCTGGAGTATAATACAGGATAAGTAATGTAATGTATGTACACAGTGACTGTACCAGCAGAATAGTGAGTGCAGCTCTGGAGTATAATACAGGATAAGTAATGTAATGTATGTACACAGTGACTGTACCAGCAGAATAGTGAGCGCAGCTCTGGAGTATAATACAGGATAAGTAATGTAATGTATGTACACAGTGACCAGCAGAATAGTCAGCGCAGCTCTGGAGTATAATACAGGATAAGTAATGTAATGTATGTACACAGTGACTGCACCAGCAGAATAGTGAGCGCAGCTCTGGAGTATAATACAGGATAAGTAATGTAATGTGTGTACACAGTGACTGTATCAGCAGAATAGTGAGCGCAGCTCTGGGGTATAATACAGGATAAGTAATGTAATGTATGTACACAGTGACTGCACCAGCAGAATAGTGAGCGCAGCTCTGGAGTATAATACAGGATAAGTAATGTAATGTATGTACACAGTGACCAGCAGAATAGTCAGCGCAGCTCTGGAGTATAATACAGGATAAGTAATGTAATGTATGTACACAGTGACTGCACCAGCAGAATAGTGAGCGCAGCTCTGGGGTATAATACAGGATAAGTAATGTAATGTATGTACACAGTGACTTTCCAGCAGAATAGTGAGCGCAGCTCTGGAGTATAGTACAGGACAAGTAATGTAATGTATGTACACAGTGACTGTACCAGCAGAATAGTGAGCGCAGCTCTGGGGTATAATACAGGATAAGTAATGTAATGTATATACACAGTGACTGCACCAGCAGAATAGTGAGCGCAGCTCTGGGGTATAATACAGGATAAGTAATGTATGTACACAGTGACTGTACCAGCAGAATAGTGAGCGCAGCTCTGGAGTATAATACAGGATAAGTAATGTAATGTATGTACACAGTGACTGTACCAGCAGAATATTGAGCGCAGCTCTGGGGTATAATACAGGATAAGTAATGTAATGTATGTACACAGTGACTGTACCAGCAGAATAGTGAGCGCAGCTCTGGAGTATAATACAGGATAAGTAATGTAATGTATGTACACAGTGACTGTACCAGCAGAATAGTGAGCGCAGCTCTGGAGTATAATACAGGATAAGTAATGTAATGTATGTACTCAGTGACTGTACCAGCAGAATAGTGAGCGCAGCTCTGGGGTATAATACAGGATAAGTAATGTAATGTATATACACAGTGACTGCACCAGCAGAATAGTGAGCGCAGCTCTGGGGTATAATACAGGATAAGTAATGTATGTACACAGTGACTGTACCAGCAGAATAGTGAGCGCAGCTCTGGAGTATAATACAGGATAAGTAATGTAATGTATGTACACAGTGACTGTACCAGCAGAATATTGAGCGCAGCTCTGGGGTATAATACAGGATAAGTAATGTAATGT
Organism: Leptodactylus fuscus; assembly: GCF_031893055.1. NCBI lineage: Eukaryota > Metazoa > Chordata > Amphibia > Anura > Leptodactylidae > Leptodactylus > Leptodactylus fuscus. The sequence goes on along the minus strand of NW_027440483.1, from coordinate 39,669 downwards.
ATGTACACAGTGACTGTACCAGCAGAATAGTGAGTGCAGCTCTGGAGTATAATACAGGATAAGTAATGTAATGTATGTACACAGTGACTGCACCAGCAGAATAGTGAGCGCAGCTCTGGAGTATAATACAGGATAAGTAATGTAATGTATGTACACAGTGACTGCACCAGCAGAATAGTGAGCGCAGCTCTGGAGTATAATACAGGATAAGTAATGTAATGTATATACAGTGACTGCACCAGCAGAATAGTGAGCGCAGCTCTGGAGTATAATACAGGATAAGTAATGTAATGTATATACAGTGACTGCACCAGCAGAATAGTGAGCGCAGCTCTGGAGTATAATACAGGATAAGTAATGTATGTACACAGTGACTGCACCAGCAGAATAGTGAGCGCAGCTCTGGAGTATAATACAGGATAAGTAATGTAATGTATATACAGTGACTGCACCAGCAGAATAGTGAGCGCAGCTCTGGAGTATAATACAGGATAAGTAATGTAATGTATGTACACAGTGACTGTAACAGCAGAATAGTGAGCGCAGCTGTGGAGTATAATACAGGATAAGTAATGTATGTACACAGTGACTGCACCTGCAGAATAGTGAGTGCAGCTCTGGAGTATAATACAGGATAAGTAATGTAATGTATGTACACAGTGACTGCACCTGCAGAATAGTGAGTGCAGCTCTGGAGTATAATTCAGGATAAGTAATGTAATGTATGTACACAGTGACTGTACCAGCAGAATAGTGAGCGCAGCTCTGGAGTATAATACAGGATAAGTAATGTAATGTATGTACACAGTGACTGCACCAGCAGAATAGTGAGCGCAGCTCTGAAATATAATACAGGATAAGTAATGTAATGTATATACACAGTGACTGTACCAGCAGAATAGTGAGCGCAGCTCTGGAGTATAATACAGGATAAGTAATGTAATGTATGTACACAGTGACTGTACCAGCAGAATAGTGAGCGCAGCTCTGGAGAATAATAGAGGATAAGTAATGTAATGTATGTACACAGTGACTGTACCAGCAGAATAGTGAGCGCAGCTCTGGAGTATAATACAGGATAAGTAATGTAATGTATGTACACAGTGACTGTACCAGCAGAATAGTGAGCGCAGCTCTGGAGTATAATACAGGATAAGTAATGTAATGTATGTACACAGTGACTGTACCAGCAGAATAGTGAGCGCAGCTCTGGAGTATAATACAGGATAAGTAATGTAATGTATGTACACAGTGACTGCACCAGCAGAATAGTGAGCGCAGCTCTGGAGTATAATACAGGATAAGTAATGTAATGTATGTACACAGTGACTGCACCAGCAGAATAGTGAGCGCAGCTCTGGAGTATAATACAGGATAAGTAATGTAATGTATGTACACAGTGACTGCACCAGCAGAATAGTGAGCGCAGCTCTGGAGTATAATACAGGATAAGTAATGTAATGTATGTACACAGTGACTGTACCAGCAGAATAGTGAGTGCAGCTCTGGAGTATAATACAGGATAAGTAATGTAATGTATGTACACAGTGACTGTACCAGCAAAATAGTGAGCGCAGCTCTGGAGTATAATACAGGATAAGTAATGTAATGTATGTACACAGTGACTGTACCAGCAGAATAGTGAGCGCAGCTCTGGAGTATAATACAGGATAAGTAATGTAATGTATGTACACAGTGACTGTACCAGCAGAATAGTGAGTGCAGCTCTGGAGTATAATACAGGATAAGTAATGTAATGTATGTACACAGTGACTGCACCAGCAGAATAGTGAGCGCAGCTCTGGAGTATAATACAGGATAAGTAATGTAATGTATGTATACAGCGACTGCACCAGCAGAATAGTGAGAGCAGCTCTGGAGTATAATACAGGATAAGTAATGTAATGTGTGTACACAGTGACTGTACCAGCAGAATAGTGAGCGCAGCTCTGGAGTATAATACAGGATAAGTAATGTAATGTATGTACACAGTGACTGTACCAGCAGAATAGTGAGCGCAGCTCTGGAGTATAATACAGGATAAGTAATGTAATGTATGTACACAGTGACTGCACCAGCAGAATAGTGAGCGCAGCTCTGGGGTATAATACAGGATAAGTAATGTAATGTATGTACACAGTGACTTACCAGCAGAATAGTGAGCGCAGCTCTGGAGTATAGTACAGGATAAGTAATGTAATGTATGTACACAGTGACCAGCAGAATAGTGAGCGCAGCTCTGGAGTATAATACAGGATAAGTAATGTAATGTATGTACACAGTGACTGCACCAGCAGAATAGTGAGCGCAGCTCTGGGGTATAATACAGGATAAGTAATGTAATGTATGTACACAGTGACTTACCAGCAGAATAGTGAGCGCAGCTCAGGAGTATAGTACAGGATAAGTAATGTAATGTATGTACACAGTGACTGTACCAGCAGAATAGTGAGCGCAGCTCTGGGGTATAATACAGGATAAGTAATGTAATGTATGTACACAGTGACCAGCAGAATAGTGAGCGCAGCTCTGGAGTATAATACAGGATAAGTAATGTAATGTATGTACACAGTGACTGCACCAGCAGAATAGTGAGCGCAGCTCTGGGGTATAATACAGGATAAGTAATGTAATGTATGTACACAGTGACTTACCAGCAGAATAGTGAGCGCAGCTCAGGAGTATAGTACAGGATAAGAAATGTAATGTATGTACACAGTGACTGCACCAGCAGAATAGTGAGCACAGCTCTGGGGTATAATACAGGATAAGTAATGTAATGTATGTACACAGTGACTTACCAGCAGAATAGTGAGCGCAGCTCAGGAGTATAGTACAGGATAAGAAATGTAATGTATGTACACAGTGACTGCACCAGCAGAATAGTGAGCGCAGCTCTGGGGTATAATACAGGATAAGTAATGTAATGTATGTACACAGTGACTTACCAGCAGAATAGTGAGCGCAGCTCTGGGGTATAATACAGGATAAGTAATGTAATGTATGTACACAGTGACTGTACCAGCAGAATAGTGAGCGCAGCTCTGGAGTATAATACAGGATAAGTAATGTAATGTATGTACACAGTGACTTACCAGCAGAATAGTGAGCGCAGCTCTGGGGTATAATACAGGATAAGTAATGTAATGTATGTACACAGTGACTGTACCAGCAGAATAGTGAGCGCAGCTCTGGAGTATAATACAGGATAAGTAATGTAATGTATGTACACAGTGACTGTACCAGCAGAATAGTGAGCGCAGCTCTGGAGTATAATACAGGATAAGTAATGTAATGTATGTACAAAGTGACTGTACCAGCAGAATAGTGAGTGCAGCTCTGGAGTATAATACATGATAAGTAATGTAATGTATGTACACAGTGACTGTACCAGCAGAATAGTGAGCGCAGCTCTGGAGTATAATACAGGATAAGTAATGTAATGTATGTACACAGTGACTGTACCAGCAGAATAGTGAGTGCAGCTCTGGAGTATAATACAGGATAAGTCATGTAATGTATGTACACAGTGACTGTACCAGCAGAATAGTGAGCGCAGCTCTGGAGTATAATACAGGATAAGTAATGTATGTACACAGTGACCAGCAGAATAGTGAGCGCAGCTCTGGGGTATAATACAGGATAAGTAATGTAATGTATGTACACAGTGACTGCACCAGCAGAATAGTGAGCGCAGCTCTGGAGTATAATACAGGATAAGTAATGTAATGTATGTACACAGTGACCAGCAGAATAGTGAGCGCAGCTCTGGAGTATAATACAGGATAAGTAATGTAATGTATGTACACAGTGACTGAACCAGCAGAATAATGAGCGCAGCTCTGGAGTATAATAAAGGATAAGTAATGTAATGTATGTACACAGTGACTGCACCAGCAGAATAGTGAGCGCAGCTCTGGAGTATAATACAGGATAAGTAATGTAATGTATGTACACAGTGACCAGCAGAATAGTGAGCGCAGCTCTGGAGTATAATACAGGATAAGTAATGTAATGTATGTACACAGTGACTGCACCAGCAGAATAGTGAGCGCAGCTCTGGAGTATAATACAGGATAAGTAATGTAATGTATGTACACAGTGACCAGCAGAATAGTGAGCGCAGCTCTGGAGTATAATACAGGATAAGTAATGTAATGTATGTACACAGTGACTGCACCAGCAGAATAGTGAGCACAGCTCTGGGGTATAATACAGGATAAGTAATGTAATGTATGTACACAGTGACTTACCAGCAGAATAGTGAGCGCAGCTCTGGAGTATAGTACAGGATAAGTAATGTAATGTATGTACACAGTGACCAGCAGAATAGTGAGCGCAGCTCTGGAGTATAATACAGGATAAGTAATGTAATGTATGTACACAGTGACTGCACCAGCAGAATAGTGAGCGCAGCTCTGGGGTATAATACAGGATAAGTAATGTAATGTATGTACACAGTGACTTACCAGCAGAATAGTGAGCGCAGCTCAGGAGTATAGTACAGGATAAGTAATGTAATGTATGTACACAATGACTGTACCAGCAGAATAGTGAGCACAGCTCTGGGGTATAATACAGGATAAGTAATGTAATGTATGTACACAGTGACTTACCAGCAGAATAGTGAGCGCAGCTCTGGAGTATAGTACAGGATAAGTAATGTAATGTATGTACACAGTGACCAGCAGAATAGTGAGCGCAGCTCTGGAGTATAATACAGGATAAGTAATGTAATGTATGTACACAGTGACTGCACCAGCAGAATAGTGAGCGCAGCTCTGGGGTATAATACAGGATAAGTAATGTAATGTATGTACACAGTGACTTACCAGCAGAATAGTGAGCGCAGCTCAGGAGTATAGTACAGGATAAGTAATGTAATGTATGTACACAGTGACTGTACCAGCAGAATAGTGAGCGCAGCTCTGGGGTATAATACAGGATAAGTAATGTAATGTATATACAGTGACTGTACCAGCAGAATAGTGAGCGCAGCTCTGGAGTATAATACAGGATAAGTAATGTAATGTATGTACACAGTGACTTACCAGCAGAATAGTGAGCGCAGCTCTGGGGTATAATACAGGATAAGTAATGTAATGTATGTACACAGTGACTGTACCAGCAGAATAGTGAGCGCAGCTCTGGAGTATAATACAGGATAAGTAATGTAATGTATGTACACAGTGACTTACCAGCAGAATAGTGAGCGCAGCTCTGGGGTATAATACAGGATAAGTAATGTAATGTATGTACACAGTGACTGTACCAGCAGAATAGTGAGCGCAGCTCTGGAGTATAATACAGGATAAGTAATGTAATGTATGTACACAGTGACTGTACCAGCAGAATAGTGAGCGCAGCTCTGGAGTATAATACAGGATAAGTAATGTAATGTATGTACACAGTGACTGTACCAGCAGAATAGTGAGTGCAGCTCTGGAGTATAATACAGGATAAGTCATGTAATGTATGTACACAGTGACTGTACCAGCAGAATAGTGAGCGCAGCTCTGGAGTATAATACAGGATAAGTAATGTAATGTATGTACACAGTGACAGCACCAGCAATACAGTGAGCGCAGCTCTGGAGTATAATACAGGATAAGTAATGTAATGTATGTACACAGTGACTGTACACAGCAGAATAGTGAGTGCAGCTCTGGAGTATAATACAGGATAAGTAATGTAATGTATGTACACAGTGACCAGCAGAATAGTGAGCGCAGCTCTGGGGTATAATACAGGATAAGTAATGTAATGTATGTACACAGTGACCAGCAGAATAGTGAGCGCAGCTCTGGGGTATAATACAGGATAAGTAATGTAATGTATGTACACAGTGACCAGCAGAATAGTGAGCGCAGCTCTGGGGTATAATACAGGATAAGTAATGTAATGTATGTACACAGTGACTGCACCAGCAGAATAGTGAGCGCAGCTCTGGAGTATAATACAGGATAAGTAATGTAATGTATGTACACAGTGACCAGCAGAATAGTGAGCGCAGCTCTGGAGTATAATACAGGATAAGTAATGTAATGTATGTACACAGTGACTGAACCAGCAGAATAATGAGCGCAGCTCTGGAGTATAATACAGGATAAGTAATGTAATGTATGTACACAGTGACTGCACCAGCAGAATAGTGAGCGCAGCTCTGGAGTATAATACAGGATAAGTAATGTAATGTATGTACACAGTGACTGCACCAGCAGAATAGTGAGCGCAGCTCTGGAGTATAATACAGGATAAGTAATGTAATGTATGTACACAGTGACTGTACCAGCAGAATAGTGAGCGCAGCTCTGGAGTATAATACAGGATAAGTAATGTAATGTATGTACACAGTGACTGTACCAGCAGAATAGTGAGCGCAGCTCTGGAGTATAATACAGGATAAGTAATGTAATGTATGTGCACAGTGACTGTACCAGCAGAATAGTGAGCGCAGCTCTGGAGTATAATACAGGATAAGTAATGTAATGTATGTACACAGTGACTGCACCAGCAGAATAGTGAGCGCAGCTCTGGAGTATAATACAGGATAAGTAATGTAATGTATGTACACAGTGACTGCACCAGCAGAATAGTGAGCGCAGCTCTGGAGTATAATACAGGATAAGTAATGTAATGTGTGTACACAGTGACTGTACCAGCAGAATAGTGAGCGCAGCTCTGGGTTATAATACAGGATAAGTAATGTAATGTATGTACACAGTGACTGCACCAGCAGAATAGTGAGCGCAGCTCTGGAGTATAATACAGGATAAGTAATGTAATGTATGTACACAGTGACTGCACCAGCAGAATAGTGAGCGCAGCTCTGGGGTATAATACAGGATAAGTAATGTAATGTATGTACACAGTGACTGCACCAGCAGAATAGTGAGCGCAGCTCTGGGGTATAATACAGGATAAGTAATGTAATGTATGTACACAGTGACTTACCAGCAGAATAGTGAGCGCAGCTCTGGAGTATAGTACAGGATAAGTAATGTAATGTATGTACACAGTGACTGTACCAGCAGAATAGTGAGCACAGCTCTGGGGTATAATACAGGATAAGTAATGTAATGTATATACAGTGACTGTACCAGCAGAATAGTGAGCGCAACTCTGGAGTATAATACAGGATAATTAATGTAATGTATGTACACAGTGACTGCACCAGCAGAATAGTGAGCGCAGCTCTGGAGTATAATACAGGATAAGTAATGTAATGTATGTACACAGTGACTGTACCAGCAGAATAGTGAGCGCAGCTCTGGAGTATAATACAGGATAAGTAATGTAATGTGTGTACACAGTGACTGCACCAGCAGAATAGTGAGCGCAGCTCTGGAGTATAATACAGGATAAGTAATGTAATGTGTGTACACAGTGACTGTACCAGCAGAATATTGAGCGCAGCTCTGGGGTATAATACAGGATAAGTAATGTAATGTATGTACACAGTGACTGCACCAGCAGAATAGTGAGCGCAGCTCTGGAGTATAATACAGGATAAGTAATGTAATGTATGTACACAGTGACTGCACCAGCAGAATAGTGAGCGCAGCTCTGGAGTATAATACAGGATAAGTAATGTAATGTATGTACACAGTGACTGTACCAGCAGAATAGTGAGCGCAGCTCTGGAGTATAATACAGGATAAGTAATGTAATGTATGTACACAGTGACTGCACCAGCAGAATAGTGAGCGCAGCTCTGGAGTATAATACAGGATAAGTAATGTAATGTATGTACACAGCGACTGTACCAGCAGAATAGTGAGCGCAGCTCTGGAGTATAATACAGGATAAGTAATGTAATGTATGTACACAGTGACTGCACCAGCAGAATAGTGAGCGCAGCTCTGGAGTATAATACAGGATAAGTAATGTAATGTATGTACACAGCGACTGTACCAGCAGAATAGTGAGCGCAGCTCTGGAGTATAATACAGGATAAGTAATGTAATGTATGTACACAGTGACCAGCAGAATAGTGAGCGCAGCTCTGGAGTATAATACAGGATAAGTAATGTAATGTATGTACACAGTGACTGCACCAGCAGAATAGTGAGCGCAGCTCTGGGGTATAATACAGGATAAGTAATGTAATGTATGTACACAGTGACTTACCAGCAGAATAGTGAGCGCAGCTCTGGAGTATAGTACAGGATAAGTAATGTAATGTATGTACACAGTGACTGTACCAGCAGAATAGTGAGCGCAGCTCTGGGGTATAATACAGGATAAGTAATGTAATGTATATACAATGACTGTACCAGCAGAATAGTGAGCGCAGCTCTGGAGTATAATACAGGATAAGTAATATAATGTAAGTACACAGTGACTGCACCAGCAGAATAGTGAGCGCAGCTCTGGAGTATAATACAGGATAAGTAATGTAATGTATGTACACAGTGACTGTACCAGCAGAATAGTGAGCGCAGCTCTGGAGTATAATACAGGATAAGTAATGTAATGTATGTACACAGTGACTGCACCAGCAGAATAGTGAGCGCAGCTCTGGAGTATAATACAGGAGAAGTAATGTAATATATGTACACAGTGACTGCACCAGCAGAATAGTGAGCGCAGCTCTGGAGTATAATACAGGATAAGTAATGTAATGTATGTACACAGTGACTGTACCAGCAGAATAGTGAGCGCAGCTCTGGAGTATAATACAGGATAAGTAATGTAATGTATGTACAAAGTGACTGCACCAGCAGAATAGTGAGCGCAGCTCTGGAGTATAATACAGGATAAGTAATGTAATGTATGTACACAGTGACTGTACCAGCAGAATAGTGAGCACAGCTCTGGAGTATAATACAGGATAAGTAATGTAATGTATGTACACAGTGACTGTACCAGCAGAATAGTGAGCGCAGCTCTGGAGTATAATACAGGATAAGTAATGTAATGTATATACACAGTGACTGTACCAGCAGAATAGTGAGTGCAGCTCTGGAGTATAATACAGGATAAGTAATGTAATGTATGTACACAGTGACTGTACCAGCAGAATAGTGAGCGCAGCTCTGGAGTATAATACAGGATAAGTAATGTAATGTATGTACACAGTGACTGTACCAGCATAATAGTGAGCGCAGCTCTGGAGTATAATACAGGATAAGTCATGTAATGTATGTACACAGTGACTGTACCAGCAGAATAGTGAGCGCAGCTCTGGAGTATAATACAGGATAAGTAATGTAATGTGTCACGGGATGGTTAGAGTCTATACTATAGGCAATGTGTAATATATATTTCATGTGGAATGTATTCTCTAACCTGTTATATACATCAGTGTGTAGTTGGCTGATTAGGGTCTAGTGTGTTAGCACATTGTATGCAAATCCCTCTAACTAGTGAGGACCAGTGAGGACAATGGGTGGAGATAATCTGATCAGTGTCTCCAAGAAGATGTTGGACGGTGCATTGTCCATAGTAGACAGGGAGTCTGCTCTCCTTGGTATAGGTGAGGGGGGAAGGATCTGTGACTCAGCCCTTCCCACCCACAGATAGAGGAAGTAACAGTTTAGTATATAGTTGTAGCTTGCAGTTAGTATGTGTTAGCCGGCCTGTGCACAGCTCTGCAGAGAGCCAGGACTTAGTTACAGGACCAAGGAACCAAAGTTATCATTGGATTGTGACTTCTGTGGACTTATTGTTATTACGGTTGATGTGACCGCCGCCGGCTACTAACTTTGTGGATTACAATAAATTGCTGTTGTCTCCCGACCTCTTGCGTCCGTGTTGATTCAAAAGACCATCCGGAGGAAGACGTATACCTTTGCTCCGTGACAACTGGTTGGCAGCGGTGGGATCAACAGCGGACAGCGAGATGGACTACAGCAGCCCAGCGATTAATGGAGCCACAACCTCAGAATACAGGAACTGGACTATGGCAAGTCTACAAGTAAGGGCCCGGGAACTAAACCTGAGTTACCAGGGAAGAACGAAAGAGCAACTGATCGAGGCACTGGAGGAGATGACCCTGCAAAGCGACCATGAGGAGGGCTGCCCCCAGGAGACTGGAGAGATACGGGAGTGGCAGGTACAGACCCAAAAGAGCAGATGGGTTGTTTTGTATGAGGAGGAGTTGGCAGTGCTGGGGCTAGGAGCAACTGCAGAGCAAAGGAGTAGAGCATTACAGAGGGCTCAGGAAACGGAGAAGGAGGAACAGAGAATGGCGCATGAAAAGGAAAGAATGGCGCATGAAATGCGAATGGCTGAGATAACTACGCGGAATTATAATCAAACGTCGGCCCCCAGCCCAACAGTGAGAGAACCACCATATGTCTCCCATAAACACTTCAAGACCTTTGATGAAGCGGCTGGGGATGTTGATGGATATTTTCAGGACTTCGAACACCAGTGCCACCTGATGGAAGTCCCAGAGAAGGATTGGGTCCGGTATCTGGTGGGGCACCTACGAGATGGGGCTGCGGAAGCTCTCAGAGCCATGGACCCTAGTGATCAGCGGGACTATGAGGCCATTAAAAGAGCGGTGCAGAAGTATTATGCAGTCACTCCAGAGACCTACCGAGTTCAGTTCCGCTCTTTGTCTTACAATGGGGGAAGCTCCTTCCACATGTTCGCCCACAAGTTGAAGCAAGCATGCAAGCGCTGGCTAGAAGGAGAGGAGGCTGTCACAGTCGATAAGATCCTCCAAGTCATACTTAAGGAACAGTTCTTTTCCCAGTGCCCCGCTGAGATCCGTGAGTGGGTGCTGGAACGGAACCCAGCCACAGTTGAGCAAGCTGCTTCCCTTGCAGATGAGGGCCTGACCATCAAGCCGCAGTGGAAGAGGTTGTTTGCAGAGGAGCGGAAAACTACCACAGTCCGCCAGACACCCTTCAGCCAGCCACCCACCTTTCGTGCCCGGCCTCAGGATTACAATTCCCCCTCTACCCCTGCCCCAGCCCATCGGCCTCCAGCTATGAACAACCCTGTCCCTAGACAACGACCTACTGGAAGAATGCTAGAGCGCAGATGTTTTGGGTGCGGGCGGCCTGGACATTTGCAAGCTAGTTGCCCTGTTAACATGGGGGCACGGGCCACCGTGGCATCCCGGCCTATTCACTACCTGGGAACCACCCCTAGGACTGAAAGTTTGGCCCCATTTCCAGATGACTCCATGAATGACCCATCTGTTCCACCTCCAGGGTCTATGGGATTCAGCCTTCCGCCACACATCCCGCAAACCTTCAGCGGAAGCACTTGCAGGAGGTCCTACTGGATGGCCGAACAATTGTTGGATTCCGGGACTCGGGAGCTTTCCTAACGGTAGCGGACCCCCGAGTTGTGCGACCCGAGGCCCTAGAGGAGGGTCCTGGCATTTCTATCAAGTTGGCAGGAGGTACTCGGAAACGTATTCCTAAAGCTACCGTGGAACTCGACTATGGTTATGGACCAAAACGATGCACAATTGGTGTGATGAGCGGGCTGCCGGCCGATGTTCTGTTAGGCAACGATGTTGGAAATCTACAGTGCCACTTTGTGGGAGCAGTGACCCGAAGCCAAGCTCAGAGAGACGCCAACATGGATCGACCGGATTTTTTGCCAGATGCCAGCCCTTCAACTCTACAACTTTACCATTCAGTACCGCCGAGGGAACCAACACCAGAACACAGATGGGTTATCCCGGCAGGAGGACATATGAGCTATAGAGACTGATGTGCATTCCCAATTTACCTGTGTAGGCCAATTGTGTCATGCACATGTTTTGAGAGGGGGAGGGGTTGTCACGGGATGGTTAGAGTCTATACTATAGGCAATGTGTAATATATATTTCATGTGGAATGTATTCTCTAACCTGTTATATACATCAATGTGTAGTTGGCTGATTAGGGTCTAGTGTGTTAGCACATTGTATGCAAATCCCTCTAACTAGTGAGGACAATGGGTGGAGATAATCTGATCAGTGTCTCCAAGAAGATGTTGGACGGTGCATTGTCCATAGTAGACAGGGAGTCTGCTCTCCTTGGTATAGGTGAGGGGGGAAGGATCTGTGACTCAGCCCTTCCCACCCACAGATAGAGGAAGTAACAGTTTAGTATATAGTTGTAGCTTGCAGTTAGTATGTGTTAGCCGGCCTGTGCACAGCTCTGCAGAGAGCCAGGACTTAGTTACAGGACCAAGGAACCAAAGTTATCATTGGATTGTGACTTCTGTGGACTTATTGTTATTACGGTTGATGTGACCGCCGCCGGCTACTAACTTTGTGGATTACAATAAATTGCTGTTGTCTCCCGACCTCTTGCGTCCGTGTTGATTCAAAAGACCATCCGGAGGAAGACGTATACCTTTGCTCCGTGACATAATGTATGTACACAGTGACTGTACCAGCAGAATAGTGAGCGCAGCTCTGGAGTATAATACAGGATAAGTAATGTAATGTATGTACACAGTGACTGTACCAGCAGAATAGTGAGCGCAGCTCTGGAGTATAATACAGGATAAGTAATGTAATGTATGTACACAGTGACAGCACCAGCAATACAGTGAGCGCAGCTCTGGAGTATGATACAGGATAAGTAATGTAATGTATGTACACAGTGACTGTACCAGCAGAATAGTGAGTGCAGCTCTGGGGTATAATACAGGATAAGTAATGTAATGTATGTACACAGTGACTGTACCAGCAGAATAGTGAGCGCAGCTCTGGAGTATAATACAGGATAAGTAATGTAATGTATGTACACAGTGACTGTACCAGCAGAATAGTGAGCGCAGCTCTGGGGTATAATACAGGATAAGTAATGTAATGTATGTACACAGTGACTGTACCAGCAGAATAGTGAGTGCAGCTCTGGAGTATAATACAGGATAAGTAATGTAATGTATGTACACAGTGACCAGCAGAATAGTGAGCGCAGCTCTGGAGTATAATACAGGATAAGTAATGTAATGTATGTACACAGTGACTGCACCAGCAGAATAGTGAGCGCAGCTCTGGGGTATAATACAGGATAAGTAATGTAATGTATGTACACAGTGACTGTACCAGGAGAATAGTGAGCGCAGCTCTGAAATATAATACAGGATAAGTAATGTAATGTATGTACACAGTGACTGTACCAGCAGAATAGTGAGCGCAGCTCTGGAGAATAATACAGGATAAGTAATGTAATGTATGTACACAGTGACTGTACCAGCAGAATAGTGAGCGCAGCTCTGGAGTATAATACAGGATAAGTAATGTAATGTATGTACACAGTGACTGTACCAGCAGAATAGTGAGCGCAGCTCTGGAGTATAATACAGGATAAGTAATGTAATGTATGTACACAGTGACTGTACCAGCAGAATAGTGAGTGCAGCTCTGGAGTATAATACAGGATAAGTAATGTAATGTATGTACACAGTGACTGCACCAGCAGAATAGTGAGCGCAGCTCTGGAGTATAATACAGGATAAGTAATGTAATGTATGTACACAGTAACTGCACCAGCAGAATAGTGAGCGCAGCTCTGGAGTATAATACAGGATAAGTAATGTAATGTATGTACACAGTGACTGTACCAGCAGAATAGTGAGCGCAGCTCTGGAGTATAATACAGGATAAGTAATGTAATGTATGTACACAGTGACTGTACCAGCAGAATAGTGAGCGCAGCTCTGGAGTATAATACAGGATAAGTAATGTAATGTATGTACACAGTGACTGTACCAGCAGAATAGTGAGCGCAGCTCTGGAGTATAATACAGGATAAGTAATGTAATGTATGTACACAGTGACTGTACCAGCAGAATAGTGAGTGCAGCTCTGGAGTATAATACAGGATAAGTAATGTAATGTATGTACACAGTGACTGCACCAGCAGAATCGTGAGCGCAGCTCTGGAGTATAATACAGGATAAGTAATGTAATGTATGTACACAGCGACTGCACCAGCAGAATAGTGACCGCAGCTCTGGAGTATAATACAGGATAAGTAATGTAATGTGTGTACACAGTGACTGTACCAGCAGAATAGTGAGCGCAGCTCTGGGGTATAATACAGGATAAGTAATGTAATGTATGTACACAGTGACTGCACCAGCAGAATAGTGAGCGCAGCTCTGGGGTATAATACAGGATAAGTAATGTAATGTATGTACACAGTGACTGTACCAGCAGAATAGTGAGCGCAGCTCTGGGGTATAATACAGGATAAGTAATGTAATGTATATACAGTGACTGTACCAGCAGAATAGTGAGCGCAGCTCTGGAGTATAATACAGGATAAGTAATGTAATGTATGTACACAGTGACTGCACCTGCAGAATAGTGAGTGCAGCTCTGGAGTATAATACAGGATAAGTAATGTAATGTATGTACACAGTGACTGCACCTGCAGAATAGTGAGTGCAGCTCTGGAGTATAATTCAGGATAAGTAATGTAATGTATGTACACAGTAACCAGCAGAATAGTGAGTGCAGCTCTGGAGTATAATTCAGGATAAGTAATGTAATGTATGTACACAGTGACTGTACCGGCAGAATAGTGAGCACAGCTCTGGAGTATAATACAGGATAAGTAATGTAATGTATGTACACAGTGACTGTACCAGCAGAATAGTGAGCGCAGCTCTGGAGTATAATACAGGATAAGTAATGTAATGTATGTACACAGTGACTGTACCAGCAGAATAGTGAGCACAGCTCTGGAGTATAATACAGGATAAATAATGTAATGTAAGTACACAGTGACTGCACCAGCAGAATAGTGAGTGCAGCTCTGGGGTATAATACAGGATAAGTAATGTAATGTATGTACACAGTGACTGTACCAGCAGAATAGTGAGCGCAGCTCTGGAGTATAATACAGGATAAGTAATGTAATGTATGTACACAGTGACTGTACCAGCAGAATAGTGAGTGCAGCTCTGGAGTATAATACAGGATAAGTAATGTAATGTATGTACACAGTGACTGTACCAGCAGAATAGTGAGCGCAGCTCTGGAGTATAATACAGGATAAGTAATGTAATGTATATACACAGTGAATGTACCAGCAGAATAGTGAGCGCAGCTCTGGAGTATAATACAGGATAAGTAATGTAATGTATGTACACAGTGACTGCACCAGCAGAATAGTGAGCGCAGCTCTGGAGTATAATACAGGATAAGTAATGTAATGTATGTACACAGTGACTGTACCAGCAGAATAGTGAGCGCAGCTCTGGAGTATAATACAGGATAAGTAATGTAATGTATGTACACAGTGACTGTACCAGCAGAATAGTGAGCGCAGCTCTGGAATATAATACAGGATAAGTAATGTAATGTATGTACACAGTGAATGTACCAGCAGAATAGTGAGCACAGCTCTGGAGTATAATACAGGATAAGTAATGTAATGTATGTACACAGTGACTGCACCAGCAGAATAGTGAGCACAGCTCTGGAGTATAATACAGGATAAGTAATGTAATGTATGTACACAGTGACTGTACCAGCAGAATAGTGAGCGCAGCTCTGGAATATAATACAGGATAAGTAATGTAATGTATGTACACAGTGAATGTACCAGCAGAATAGTGAGCGCAGCTCTGGAGTATAATACAGGATAAGTAATGTAATGTATGTACACAGTGACTGCACCAGCAGAATAGTGAGCGCAGCTCTGGAGTATAATACAGGATAAGTAATGTAATGTATGTACACAGTGACCAGCAGAATAGTGAGCGCAGCTCTGCGGTATAATACAGGATAAGTAATGTAATGTATGTACACAGTGACTGCACCAGCAGAATAGTGAGCGCAGCTCTGGGGTATAATACAGGATAAGTAATGTAATGTATGTACACAGTGAATGTACCAGCAGAATAGTGAGCGCAGCTCTGGAGTATAATACAGGATAAGTAATGTAATGTATGTACACAGTGACTGCACCAGCAGAATAGTGAGCGCAGCTCTGGAGTATAATACAGGATAAGTAATGTAATGTATATACACAGTGACTGTACCAGCAGAATAGTGAGCGCAGCTCTGGGGTATAATACAGGATAAGTAATGTAATGTATGTACACAGTGACTGCACCAGCAGAATAGTGAGCGCAGCTCTGGGGTATAATACAGGATAAGTAATGTAATGTATGTACACAGTGACTGTACCAGCAGAATAGTGAGCGCAGCTCTGGGGTATAATACAGGATAAGTAATGTAATGTATGTACACAGTGACTGCACCTGCAGAATAGTGAGTGCAGTTCTGGAGTATAATACAGGATAAGTAATGTAATGTATGTACACAGTGACTGCACCAGCAGAATAGTGAGCGCAGCTCTGGAGTATAATACAGGATAAGTAATGTAATGTATGTACACAGTGACTGTACCAGCAGAATAGTGAGCGCAGCTCTGGGGTATAATACAGGATAAGTAATGTAATGTATGTACACAGTGACTGTACCAGCAGAATAGTGAGCGCAGCTCTGGGGTATAATACAGGATAAGTAATGTAATGTATGTACACAGTGACTGCACCAGCAGAATAGTGAGCGCAGCTCTGGAGTATAATACAGGATAAGTAATGTATGTACACAGTGACTGCACCAGCAGAATAGTGAGCGCAGCTCTGGAGTATAATACAGGATAAGTAATGTAATGTATGTACACAGTGACTGTACCAGCAGAATAGTGAGTGCAGCTCTGAAGTATAATACAGGATAAGTAATGTAATGTATGTACACAGTGACTGTACCAGCAGAATAGTGAGCGCAGCTCTGGGGTATAATACAGGATAAGTAATGTAATGTATGTACACAGTGACTGCACCAGCAGAATAGTGAGCGCAGCTCTGGAGTATAATACAGGATAAGTAATGTAATGTATGTACACAGTGACTGTACCAGCAGAATAGTGAGCGCAGCTCTGGAGTATAATACAGGATAAGTAATGTAATGTATGTACACAGTGACTGTACCAGCAGAATAGTGAGCGCAGCTCTGGAGTATAATACAGAATAAGTAATGTAATGTATGTACACAGTGACTGTACCAGCAGAATAGTGAGCGCAGCTCTGGAGTATCATACAGGATAAGTAATGTAATGTATGCACACAGTGACTGTACCAGCAGAATAATGAGCGCAGCTCTGGAGTATCATACAGGATAAGTAATGTAATGTATGTACACAGTGACTGCACCAGCAGAATAGTGAGCGCAGCTCTGGGGTATAATACAGGATATGTAATGTAATGTATGTACACAGTGACTGCACCAGCAGAATAGTGAGCGCAGCTCTGGGGTATAATACAGGATATGTAATGTAATGTATGTACACAGTGACTGCACCAGCAGAATAGTGAGCGCAGCTCTGGAGTATAATACAGGATAAGTAATGTAATGTATGTACACAGTGACTGCACCAGCAGAATAGTGAGCGCAGCTCTGGAGTATAATACAGGATAAGTAATGTAATGTATGTACACAGTGACTGTACCAGCAGTATAGTGAGCACAGCTCTGGAGTATAATACAGGATAAGTAATGTAATGTATGTACACAGTGACTGTACCAGCAGAATAGTGAGCGCAGCTCTGGAGTATAATACAGGATAAGTAATGTAATGTATGTACACAGTGACTGCACCAGCAGAATAGTGAGCGCAGCTCTGGAGTATAATACAGGATAAGTAATGTAATGTATGTACACAGTGACTGCACCAGCAGAATAGTGAGCGCAGCTCTGGAGTATAATACAGGATAAGTAATGTAATGTATGTACACAGTGACTGTACCAGCAGAATAGTGAGGGCAGCTCTGGAGTATAATACAGGATAAGTAATGTAATGTATGTACACAGTGACTGCACCAGCAGAATAGTGAGCGCAGCTCTGGAGTATAATACAGGATAAGTAATGTAATGTATGTACACAGTGACTGCACCAGCAGAATAGTGAGCGCAGCTCTGGAGTATAATACAGGATAAGTAATGTAATGTATGTACACAGTGACTGTACCAGCAGAATAGTGAGCGCAGCTCTGGAGTATAATACAGGGTGTAACTTACCACTTTGGCCCAGTAGGGGAGCAGGATCCGGTTGTCGTCTACAATCATGATTTGGACGTTTTTGTGGGAGCTGTTAGTAAATGTGGGGCCCAGGTCTAAGGCTATGAAGTCTCTCATGAGTTCTGGAGTGAACCCCAAGCACTGGAACGGGTAATCGCTGATCATCCCGGCCGTCGGCTCATTCTCCACGGTCACCGCCCAGAATGTCACATTGTGCTTGGCGTACTCGTCCAAAAACCTAAAGAAAGACATAAAATATTGAGGACCTGGAGGGCAACTTGTCAGTGAAGATGAGTAGGACCAGCAGGGGGCAGCATGACCTGATGAAGTACTGTGCCCAGGTCTTGTAGTACCGGCCTCCTGGAGACCCTTTCAGGGTTCCTCTTCCTGTGATGTTCCCATTGGTCTTCATCCATGGGGGAGCCGTCCAGGGGCTGGCAAACAGGGCGATGGGCCGGCGGGACAAGGCCTGAGCTTTCTGGATCAGGGGGATCTGCGGGTATAAAGGTTGTGTAAACCTAAGGGCTGTGAGCCAGAAGTGCCCCCCCCCCCCGGTCTTCGCACCTTCAGCCTCAGGTCCTCCTCCTGCAAACTGAAGGTCTCCAGTGCAAAGTCACCCTTCGTGTCCAGGTAAGTGTAGACCCGTATGGAGAAGTCGCAACTGGCCATGGGGACGCGCAGGACACTGTATCCAATCCCTGAGAAACAGGAGACATTGTCACGCCCCTGCGCTCACTGTACCGTCCCCGCACTCACTGCACTGCCCCCAGACATGCTCAGCACCCCCGCACCCACTGTACCGCCCCTGCAATCACTGTACCACCCCCACGCTCACTGCACCGCCCCCAGACATGCCCAGTGCCCCCGCGTTCACTGTACCGCCCCCGCACTCACTGTTCTGCCCCCGAGCTCACCGTACCGCATCTGCAATCACTGTACAGCCCCCACACTCACTGTACAACCCCTGCGCTCACTGCACTGCCCCCGTGCTCACTGTACTGCCCTCGCACTCACTGTACCACCCCCAGACATGCCCAGTGCCCCCGCGCTCACTATACTGCCCCCAAGCTCACTGTACCGTCCTTGCAATCACTGTACCGCCCCCACACTCACTGTATCACCCCCGCGCTCACTGCACTGCCCTCGCACTTACTTTACCGCCCCCAGACATGTCCAGCACCCCCGCGCTCACTGTACCACCCCCGCACTCACTGTACTGCCCCCGAGCTCACCGTCCCGCCCCTGCAATCACTGTACAGCCCCCACACTCACTGTACAACCCCTGCGCTCACTGCACTGCCCCCGCGCTCACTGTACTGCCCCTGCTTACTGTACCACCCTTGTGCTCACTGTACCGCCCCTGCACTCACTGAACCGCCCCTGCACTCACTGAACCACCCTTGCACTCTCTGAACCGCCCCTACACTCACTGTACTGCCCTCGCACTCACTGTACCACCCCCAGACATACCCAGTGCCCCCGCGGCTCACTATACTGCTCCCGAGCTCATCATACTGCCTCTGCGCTCACTTTACCGCCCCCTACACTTACTGTACCACCCCCGCTCTCACTGCACTGCCCTCGCACTCACTGTACCGCCCCCAGACATGCCCAGCACCCCCGCACTCACTGTACCGCCCCTGCCATCACTGCACCGCCCCCAGACATGCACAGTGCCCCCGCGCTCACTGTACCGCCCCCGCACTCACTGTACTGCCCCTGCACTCATTGTACCGCCCCCAGACATGCCCAGTGCCCCCGCGCTCAGTGTACTGTCCCCTAGCTCACTGTACCGCCCCTGCAAACACTGTACCACCACCGCACTCACTGCACCACCCCCCGCACTCACTGCACCACCCCCGCACTCACTGCACCACTCCCGCACTCACTGCACCACCCCCCGCGCTCACTGTACTACCCCTGCTTACTGTACCACCCTTGTGTTCACTGTACCGCCGCCACACTCACTGAACCGCCCCTGCACTCACTGAACCGCCCCCACACTCACTGTACTGCCCCCGCACTTACTGTACAGCCCCTAGACATGCCCAGCACCCCCGCGCTCACTGCACCGCCCCCCGCACTCACTGTACAGCCCCCAGACATGCCCAGCGCCCCTGCGCCGCCCCCCAGACACGCCCAGCGCCTCCGCACTCACTGTACCGCCCCAAACATGCCCAGTGCCCCTGCGCTCACTGTACCACCCCATACTTACTGTACCGCCCCCGCACTCAGTGTACCGCCCCTGTGCTCACTGTACCGCCCCCCAGACACACCCAGCGCCCATCCCATCACCTTCATCAGAGAAGTAGGAGCGCAGGAGGTTGTCCCGGGAGCCCGCACTAAGGGCCAGGATGTTCATGGCTGCCGAGTCCGTCACTGCCCCACCAAAGCCCTTCAGGACCTGGAAGCGCTTCTTGTCATTCAGAGTGAGGGTCAGACCTGGTGAGGAGATGGTTAATAGTTAGCAGGGAGGGGTCAGCCCGGCACCCTCTTATCTCATGAGCCCAATTCTTACCAGTAGGCCCTGGCTCCTTCACCATAGGTCCCCCGCTCTGCTCCAGGCGCTTCCCAGACTGGCTGCTCTCGTACACAGTGAAGTTTCCCAGGGCCGGGAGGGTCGTAGGGTCCAGGTCATCGCAGTGGGTGGAGTTACAGGCACAGACCACCGAGCTGTGACCGAAACTCCGCGGAACACAGGGGCGAGAGGCTGCAGAGAGAGGAGCGTATCAATCTCCGAACCGGAGCACCCCAGGGACCCGAGCCCCTGACACCATATACCACACCAGGGGCCACCAACCCCATATACCACCCCAGGGGCTCCTGACACCATATACCACCCCAGGGGCTCCTGACACCATATACCATATACTATTGTCTCTCCTACCTGTGGAGATGCCATGTGCCCTGGACTATTGTCTCCTATCTGTGGAGATGCCACGTGCCCTGGACTGTTGTCTCTCCTACCTGTGGAGATGCCACGTGTCCTGGACTATTGTCTCTCCTACCTGTGGAGATGCCACGTGCCCTGGACTATTGTCTCTCCTACCTGTGGAGATGCCACGTGTCCTGGACTATTGTCTCTCCTACCTGTGGAGATGCCACGTGCCCTGGACTATTGTCTCTCCTACCTGTGGAGATGCCACGTGCCCTGGACTATTGTCTCTCCTACCTGTGGAGATGCGTGTCCTGGACTATTGTCTCTCCTACCTGTGGAGATGCCATGTGCCCTGGACTATTGTCTCTCCTACCTGTGGAGATACCATGTGCCCTGGACTATTGTCTCCTATCTGTGGAGATGCCACGTGCCCTGGACTATTGTCTCTCCTACCTGTGGACATACCAAGTGCCCTGGATTATTGTCTCTCCTACCTGTGGAGATGCCACGTGCCCTGGACTATTGCCTCTCCTACCTGTGGAGATGCCACGTGCCCTGGACTATTGTCTCTCCTACCTGTGGACATACCATGTGCACTGGACTATTGTCTCTCCTACCTGTGGACATACCACGTGCCCTGGATTATTGTCTCTCTTGCCTGTGGAGATGCCACGTGCCCTGGATTATTGTCTCTCCTGCCTGTGGAGATGCCACGTGCCCTGGACTATTGTCTCTCCTACCTGTGGAGATGCCACGTGCCCTGGATTATTGTCTCTCCTGCCTGTGGAGATGCCACTTGCCCTGGACTATTGTCTCTCCTACCTGTGGAGATGCGTGTCCTGGACTATTGTCTCTCCTACCTGTGGAGATGCCATGTGCCCTGGACTATTGTCTCTCCTACCTATGGAGATGCCACGTGCCCTGGACTATTGTCTCTCCTACCTGTGGAGATGCCACGTGCCCTGGACTATTGTCTCTCCTACCTGTGGACATACCAAGTGCCCTGGACTATTGTCTCTCCTACCTGTGGAGATGCCACGTGTCCTGGACTATTGTCTCTCCTACCTGTGGAGATGCCACGTGTCCTGGACTATTGTCTCTCCTACCTGTGGAGATGCCACGTGCCCTGGACTATTGTCTCTCCTACCTGTGGAGATGCCATGTGCCCTGGACTATTGTCTCTCCTACCTGTGGAGATGCCACGTGTCCCTGGACTATTGTCTCTCCTACCTGTGGAGATGCCACGTGCCCTGGACTATTGTCTCTCCTTCCTGTGGACATACCAAGTGCCCTGGACTATTGTCTCTCCTACCTGTGGAGATGCCACGTGCCCTGGACTATTGTCTCTCCTACCTGTGAGATGCCACGTGCCCTGGACTATTGTCTCTCCTACCTGTGGAGATGCCACGTGCCCTGGACTATTGTCTCTCCTACCTGTGGACATACCATGTGCCCTGGACTATTGTCTCTCCTACCTGTGGAGATGCCACGTGCCCTGGACTATTGTCTCTCCTACCTGTGGAGATGCCACGTGTCCTGGACTATTGTCTCTCCTACCTGTGGACATACCATGTGCCCTGGACTATTGTCTCTCCTACCTGTGGAGATGCCACGTGCCCTGGACTATTGTCTCTCCTACCTGTGGACATACCATGTGCCCTGGACTATTGTCTCTCCTACCTGTGGAGATGCCACGTGCCCTGGACTATTGTCTCTCCTACCTGTGGAGATGCCACGTGCCCTGGACTATTGTCTCTCCTACCTGTGGAGATGCCACGTGTCCTGGACTATTGTCTCTCCTACCTGTGGAGATGCCACGTGTCCTGGACTATTGTCTCTCCTACCTGTGGAGATGCCACGTGTCCTGGACTATTGTCTCTCCTACCTGTGGAGATGCCACGTGTCCTGGACTATTGTCTCTCCTACCTGTGGAGATGCCATGTGCCCTGGACTATTGTCTCTCCTACCTGTGGAGATGCCACGTGTCCTGGACTATTGTCTCTCCTACCTGTGGAGATGCCATGTGCCCTGGACTATTGTCCTCTCCTACCTGTGGAGATGCCATGTGCCCTGGACTATTGTCTCTCCTGCCTGTGGAGATGCCACGTGTCCTGGACTATTGTCTCTCCTACCTGTGGAGATGCCATGTGCCCTGGACTATTGTCTCTCCTACCTGTGGAGATGCCACGTGTCCTGGACTATTGTCTCTCCTACCTGTGGAGATGCCATGTGCCCTGGACTATTGTCTCTCCTACCTGTGGAGATGCCATGTGCCCTGGACTATTGTCTCTCCTGCCTGTGGAGATGCCATGTGCCCTGGACTATTGTCTCTCCTACCTGTGGAGATGCCACGTGCCCTGGACTATTGTCTCTCCTGCCTGTGGAGATGCCACGTGCCCTGGACTATTGTCTCTCCTACCTGTGGAGATGCCACGTGCCCTGGACTATTCTGTTAATGGGGAAACCAACCCCCTACAATCTGAGGACTACTTAAGGACTGTTCGCATGTGCCCTGGATTCTATGAGAAGGACATCCAGCGACCCAGCCGGGTATATTCCTGTCTCTAATCTTATGTCTCTTTCTCCTGCTGTATCTTACCTTTCTGTATCCGCCGGCATATATCTCTAGGTATGTCGGCTGTCTAGTTCCGACCCTCTGGGGTTAATAAATATATAATACTTTCTAAAGCTCGTCTCATATTATCCTATAGACCCGGTCAGTGTCAGGTGAGAGCGGACAGGAAAGGTAAGAAGGTGAGCGCAGGCGTGCCCGTGACTAGGCAAAGTGGCTGTGGCCAGATCCTCTGACATGGGGGCCGGCCGCTGCGTATCCTCCACACCGCCCCAGTGGCCCCTGACACCATATATCACCCCAGTGGCCCCTGACACCATATATCACCCCAGTGGCCCCTGACACCATATATCAATCCAGTGGCCCCTGACACCATATATCACCCCAGTGGCCCCTGACACCATATATTACCCCAGTGGCCCCTGACACCATATACCACCCCAGTGGCCCCTGACACCATATACCACCCCAGTGGCCCCTGACACCATATATTACCCCAGTGGACCCTGACACCATATACCACCCCAGTGGCCCCTGACACCATATATCACCCCCAGTGGCCCCTGACACCATATATCAATCCAGTGGCCCCTGACACCATATATCACCCCAGTGGCCCCTGACACCATATATCACCCCAGTGGCCCCTGACACCATATATCACCCCAGTGGCCCCTGACACCATATATCACCC
This sequence comes from Leptodactylus fuscus, assembly GCF_031893055.1. Lineage (NCBI taxonomy): Eukaryota > Metazoa > Chordata > Amphibia > Anura > Leptodactylidae > Leptodactylus > Leptodactylus fuscus. The sequence continues at coordinate 15,525 of NW_027440483.1, read as the reverse complement.
CAGTGGCCCCTGACACCATATATCACCCCAGTGGCCCCTGACACCATATATCAATCCAGTGGCCCCTGACACCATATATCACCCCAGTGGCCCCTGACACCATATATCACCCCAGTGGCCCCTGACACCATATATCAATCCAGTGGCCCCTGACACCATATACCACCCAGTGGCCCCTGACACCATATACCACCCCAGTGGCCCCTGACACCATATACCACCCCAGTGGCCCCTGACACCATATATTACCCCAGTGGACCCTGACACCATATACCACCCCAGTGGCCCCTGACACCATATATCACCCCAGTGGCCCCTGACACCATATATCAATCCAGTGGCCCCTGACACCATATACCACCCCAGTGGCCCCTGACACCATATATTACCCCAGTGGACCCTGACACCATATACCACCCCAGTGGCCCCTGACACCATATATCACCCCAGTGGCCCCTGACACCATATATCACCCCAGTGGCCCCTGACACCATATATCACCCCAGTGGCCCCTGACACCATATATCACCCCAGTGGCCCCTGACACCATATATCACCCCAGTGGCCCCTGACACCATATATCACCCCAGTGGCCCCTGACACCATATATCACCCCAGTGGCCCCTGACACCATATATCACCCCAGTGGCCCCTGACACCATATATCACCCCAGTGGCCCCTGACACCATATACCACCCCAGTGGCCCCTGACACCATATACCACCCCAGTGGCCCCTGACACCATATATCACCCCAGTGGCCCCTGACACCATATATCACCCCAGTGGCCCCTGACACCATATATCACCCCAGTGGCCCTGACACCATATATCACCCCAAGTGGCCCCTGACACCATATATCACCCCAGTGGCCCCTGACACCATATATCACCCCAGTGGCCCCTGACACCATATATCACCCCAGTGGCCCCTGACACCATATATCACCCCAGTGGCCCCTGACACCATATACCACCCCAGTGGCCCCTGACACCATATATTACCCCAGTGGACCCTGACACCATATACCACCCCCAGTGGCCCCTGACACCATATATCACCCCAGTGGACCCTGACACCATATATCACCCCAGTGGCCCCCTGACACCATGTGTGACCCCAGTGGCCCCTGACATCATATATCACCCCAGTGGCCCCTGACACCATATACCACCCCAGTGGCCCCTGACACCATATATCACCCCAGTGGCCCCTGACACCATGTGTGACCCCAGTGGCCCCTGACATCATATATCACCCCAGTGGCCCCTGACACCATATACCACCCCAGTGGCCCCTGACACCATATATCACCCCAGTGGCCCCTGACACCATATACCACCCCAGTGGCCCCTGACACCATATACCACCCCAGTGGCCCCTGACACCATATATCACCCCAGTGGACCCTGACACCATATATCACCCCAGTGGCCCCTGACACCTCGCAACACCAAACGGTCCCCAACAACGATTATAACTTCAGGGTCCTGTCCTGTACCCGGGGCCGCAGAATCCCTCACCTTCAGCTCCTGAGAGCAGCAGTAGGACAACAACACCCAGCATGGCCGACACCAGGACGTCTGAATAGAACTCTAGAAAACAAACACTTCCTGGTCATGTGACACAGACCGAGCATGTGACCAGTCATGTGACCAGGAGGAGGCGGGAAAAGGAGCAGAGAGAGGATAGAGGAGGCTGAGAGGAGGAGGAGGACACACAGTGGTGGAAGCAGGAATAGCGGAGCACCGTGACTGACACCGAGGACCCCAAAAACTGACCCCCCCCCACAATCCTGCCCACACTATTACACCCCATAGTGGCCCCAAATATCCCCATAGGGCCCCTGCACACAGTATTATCCCCCATAGTGGCCCCTGCACACAGTATTATGTCCCCATAGTGGCCCTGCACACAGTATTATGTCCCCATAGTGGCCCCTGCACACAGTATTATGTCCCCATAGTGGCCCCTGCACACAGTATTATGTCCCATAGTGGCCCCTGCACACAGTATTATGTCCCATAGTGGCCCCCTGCACACAGTATTATGTCCCATAGTGGCCCCTGCACACAGTATTATGTCCCATAGTGGCCCCTGCACACAGTATTATCCTCCATAGTGGTCCCCTGCACACAGTATTATGTCCCATAGTGGCCCCTGCACACAGTATTATGTCCCATAGTGGCCCCTGCACACAGTATTATGTCCCATAGTGGCCCCTGCACACAGTATTATCCTCCATAGTGGTCCCTGCACACAGTATTATGTCCCATATTGACCCCTGCACACAGTATTATCCCCCATAGTGGCCCCTGCACACAGTATTATGTCCCATAGTGGCCCCTGCACACAGTATTATGTCCCATAGTGGCCCCTGCACACAGTATTATGTCCCATAGTGGCCTCTGCACACAGTATTATGTCCCATAGTGGCCCCTGCCACACAGTATTATGTCCCATAGTGGCCCCTGCACACAGTATTATCCCCCATAGTGGCCCCTGCACACAGTATTATGTCCCATAGTGGCCCCTGCACACAGTATTATCCCCCATAGTGGCCCCTGCACACAGTATTATGTCTCATAGTGGCCCCTGCACACAGTATTATGTCCCATAGTGGCCCCTGCACACAGTATTATCCCCCATAGTGGCCCCTGTACACAGTATTATCCCCCATAGTGGCCCCTGCACACAGTATTATGTCCCATAGTGGCCCCTGCACACAGTATTATGTCCCATAGTGGCCCCTGCACACAGTATTATCCCCATAGTGGCCCCTGCACACAGTATTATGTCCCATAGTGGTCCCTGCACACAGTATTATGTCCCATAGTGGCCCCTGCACACAGTATTATGTCCCATAGTGGCCCCTGCACACAGTATTATGTCCCATAGTGGCCCCTGCACACAGTATTATGTCCCATAGTGGTCCCTGCACACAGTATTATGTCCCATAGTGGCCCCTGCACACAGTATTATGTCCCATAGTGGCCCCTGCACACAGTATTATCCCCCATAGTGGCCCCTGCACACAGTATTATCCCCCATAGTGACCCCTGCACACAGTATTATCCCCCATAGTGGCCCCTGCACACAGTATTATCCCCCATAGTGGCCCCTGCACACAGTATTATATCCCATAGTGGCCCCTGCACACAGTATTATGTCCCATAGTGGCCCCTGCACACAGTATTATCCCCCATAGTGGCCCCTGCACACAGTATTATCCCCCATAGTGACCCCTGCACACAGTATTATGTCCCATAGTGGCCCCTGCACACAGTATTATCCCCCATAGTGGCCCCTGCACACAGTATTATGTCCCATAGTGGCCCCTGCACACAGTATTATGTCCCATAGTGGCCCCTGCACACAGTATTATGTCCCATAGTGGTCCCTGCACACAGTATTATGTCCCATAGTGGCCCCTGCACACAGTATTATCCCCCATAGTGGCCCCTGCACACAGTATTATGTCCCATAGTGGCCCCTGCACACAGTATTATCCCCCATAGTGGCCCCTGCACACAGTATTATGTCCCATAGTGGCCCCTGCACACAGTATTATCCCCCATAGTGACCCCTGCACACAGTATTATCCCCCATAGTGGCCCCTGCACACAGTATTATGTCCCATAGTGGCCCCTGCACACAGTATTATCCCCCATAGTGGCCCCTGCACACAGTATTATGTCCCATAGTGGCCCCTGCACACAGTATTATGTCTCATAGTGGCCCCTGCACACAGTATTATCCCCCATAGTGGCCCCTGCACACAGTATTATGTCCCATAGTGGCCCCTGCACACAGTATTATCCCCCATAGTGGCCCCTGCACACAGTATTATGCCCCATAGTGACCCTGCACACAGTATTATGTCCCATAGTGGCCCCTGCACACAGTATTATCCCACATAGTGGCCCCTGCACACAGTATTATGCCCCATAGTGACCCTGCACACAGTATTATGTCCCATAGTGGCCCCTGCACATAGTATTATGTCCATAGTGGCCCCTGCACACAGTATTATGTCCCATAGTGGCCCCTGCACACAGTATTATGTCCCATAGTGACCCCTGCACACAGTATTATGTCCCATAGTGACCCCTGCACACAGTATTATGTCCCATAGTGGCCCCTGCACACAGTATTATGTCTCATAGTGGCCCCTGCACACAGTATTATCCCCCATAGTGGCCCCTGCACACAGTATTATGTCCCATAGTGGCCCCTGCACACAGTATTATCCCCCATAGTGGCCCCTGCACACAGTATTATGTCTCATAGTGGCCCCTGCACACAGTATTATGTCCCATAGTGGCTCCTGCACACAGTATTATGTCCCATAGTGACCCCTGCACACAGTATTATGTCCCATAGTGGCCCCTGCACACAGTATTATCCCCCATAGTGGCCCCTGCACACAGTATTATCCCCCATAGTGGCCCCTGCACACAGTATTATCCCCCATAGTGGCCCCTGCACACAGTATTATGTCCCATAGTGGCCCCTGCACACAGTATTATCCCCCATAGTGGCCCCTGCACACAGTATTATGTCCCATAGTGGCCCCTGCACACAGTATTATGTCCCATAGTGGCCCCTGCACACAGTATTATCCCCCATAGTGTCCACTGCACACAGTATTATGTCCCATAGTGGCCCCTGCACACAGTATTATCCCCCATAGTGGCCCCTGCACACAGTATTATGTCCCATAGTGGCACCTGCACACAGTATTATCCCCATAGTGGCCCCTGCACACAGTATTATGTCCCATAGTGGCCCCTGCACACAGTATTATACCCCATAGTGGTCCCTGAACACAGTATTATCCCCCATAGTGGCCCCTGCACACAGTATTATCCCCCATAGTGGCCCCTGCACACAGTATTATGTCCCATAGTGGCCCCTGCACACAGTATTATCCCCCATAGTGGCCCCTGCACACAGTATTATGTCCCATAGTGGCCCCTGCACACAGTATTATCCTCCATAGTGGCCCCTACACACAGTATTATCCCCCATAGTGGCCCCTGCACACAGTATTATGTCCTATAGTGGCCCCTGCACACAGTATTATGTCCCATAGTGGCCCCTGCACACAGTATTATCCCCCATAGTGGCCCCTGCACACAGTATTATGTCCCTTAGTGGCCCCTGCACACAGTATTATGTCCTATAGTGGCCCCTGCACACAGTATTATGTCCCATAGTGGCCCCTGCACACAGTATTATCCCCCATAGTGGCCCCTGCACACAGTATTATGTCCCTTAGTGGCCCCTGCACAGAGTATTATCCCCAATAGTGACCCCTGCACACAGTATTATCCCCCATAGTGGCCCCTGCACACAGTATTATCCCCCATAGTGGCCCCTGCACACAGTATTATGTCCCTTAGTGGCCTCTGCACACAGTATTATCCCCCATAGTGGCCCCTGCACACAGTATTATGTCCCATAGTGGCCCCTGCACACAGTATTATGTCCCATAGTGGCCCCTGCACACAGTATTATACCCCATAGTGGTCCCTGCACACAGTATTATGTCCCATAGTGGCCCCTGCACACAGTATTATGTCCCATAGTGGCCCTGCACACAGTATTATGTCCCTTATTGGCCCCTGCACACAGTATTATGCCCCATAGTGGCCCCTGCACACAGTATTATCCCCATAGTGGCCCCTGCACACAGTATTATGTCCCATAGTGGCCCCTGCACACAGTATTATCCCCCATAGTGGCCCCTGCACACAGTATTATGTCCCATAGTGGCCCCTGCACACAGTATTATCCCCCATAGTGGCCCATGACACAGTATTATGTCCCATAGTGGACCCTGCACACAGTATTATGTCCCATAGTGGCCCCTGCACACAGTATTATGTCCCATAGTGGCCCCTGCACACAGTATTATGTCCCATAGTGGCCCCTGCACACAGTATTATCCCCCATAGTGGCCCCTGCACACAGTATTATGTCCCTTAGTGGCCCCTGCACACAGTATTATCCCCAATAGTGACCCCTGCACACAGTATTATGTCCCATAGTGGCCCCTGCACACAGTATTATCCCCCATAGTGGCCCCTGCACACAGTATTATGTCCCTTAGTGGCCTCTGCACACAGTATTATCCCCCATAGTGGCCCCTGCACACAGTATTATGTCCCATAGTGGCCCCTGCACACAGTATTATGTCCCATAGTGGCCCCTGCACACAGTATTATACCCCATAGTGGTCCCTGCACACAGTATTATGTCCCATAGTGGCCCCTGCACACAGTATTATGTCCCATAGTGGCCCCTGCACACAGTATTATGTCCCTTATTGGCCCCTGCACACAGTATTATGCCCCATAGTGGCCCCTGCACACAGTATTATCCCCCATAGTGGCCCCTGCACACAGTATTATGTCCCATAGTGGCCCCTGCACACAGTATTATCCCCCATAGTGGCCCCTGCACACAGTATTATGTCCCATAGTGGCCCCTGCACACAGTATTATCCCCCATAGTGGCCCATGACACAGTATTATGTCCCATAGTGGACCCTGCACAGAGTATTATGTCCCATAGTGGCCCCTGCACACAGTATTATGTCCCATAGTGGCCCCTGCACACAGTATTATGTCCCATAGTGGCCCCTGCACACAGTATAATGTCCCATAGTGGCCCCTGCACACAGTATTATGTCCCATAGTGGCCCCTGCACACAGTATTATGTCCCATAGTGGCCCCTGCACACAGTATAATGTCCCATAGTGGCCCCTGCACACAGTATTATGTCTCATAGTGGCCCCTGCACACAGTATTATCCCCCATAGTGGCCCCTGCACACAGTATTATGTCCCATAGTGGCCCCTGCACACAGTATTATCCCCCATAGTGGCCCCTGTACACAGTATTATGTCCCATAGTGGCCCCTGCACACAGTATTATGTCCCATAGTGGTCCCTGCACACAGTATTATCCCCCATAGTGGCCCCTGCACACAGTATTATGTCCCATAGTGGCCCCTGCACACAGTATTATGTCCCATAGTGGCCCCTGCACACAGTATTATCCCCCATAGTGGCCCCTGTACACAGTATTATGTCCCATAGTGGCCCCTGCACACAGTATTATGTCCCATAGTGGTCCCTGCACACAGTATTATCCCCCATAGTGGCCCCTGCACACAGTATTATGTCCCATAGTGGCCCCTGCACACAGTATTATCCCCCATAGTGGCCCCTGCACACAGTATTATGTCCCATAGTGGCCCCTGCACACAGTATTATCCCCCATAGTGGCCCCTGCACACAGTATTATGTCCCATAGTGGCCCCTGCACACAGTATTATCCCCAATTGTGGCCCCTGCACACAGTATTATCCCCCATAGTGGCCCCTGCACACAGTATTATGTCCCATAGTGGCCCCTGCACACAGTATTATGTCCCAGAGTGGCCCCTGCACACAGTATTATGTCCCATAGTGGCCCCTGTACACAGTATTATGTCCCATAGTGGCCCCTGCACACAGTATTATGTTCCATAGTGGCCCTTGCACACAGTATTATCCCCAATAGTGGCCCCTGCACACAGTATTATGTCCTATAGTGGCCCCTGCACACAGTATTATGTCCCATAGTGGCCCCTGCACACAGTATTATGTCCCATAGTGGCCCCTGCACACTGTATTATGTCCCATAGTGGCCCCTGCACACAGTATTATCCCCCATAGTGGCCCCTGCACACAGTATTATCCCCCATAGTGGCCCCCTGCACACAGTATTATGTCCCATAGTGGCCCCTGCACACAGTATTATCCCCCATAGTGGCCCCTGCACACAGTATTATCCCCCATAGTGGCCCCTGCACACAGTATTATCCCCAATAGTGGCCCCTGCACACAGTATTATCCCCCATAGTGGCCCCTGCACACAGTATTATGTCCCATAGTGGCCCCTGCACACAATATTATGTCCCATAGTGGCTCCTGCACACAGTATTATCCCCCATAGTGTCCCCTGTACACAGTATTATCCCCAATAGTGGCCCCTGCACACAGTATTATCCCCCATAGTGGCCCCTGCACACAGTATTATCCCCCATAGTGGCCCCCGCACACAGTATTATCCCCCATAGTGGCCCCCGCACACAGTATTATCCCCCATAGTGGCCCCTGCGCACAGTATTATGCCCCATAGAAGTGGTCCCTGCACACAGTATTATGCCCCATAGTGGTCCCTGCACACAGTATTATGTCCCATAGTGGCCCCTGCACACAGTATTATGTCCCATAGTGGCCCCTGCACACAGTATTATCCCCCATAGTGGCCCCTGCACACAGTATTATGTCCCATAGTGGCCCCTGCACACAGTATTATGCCCCATAGTGGCCCCTGCACACAGTATTATGTCCCATAGTGGCCCCTGCACACAGTATTATCCCCCATAGTGGCCCTGCACACAGTATTATCCCCCATAGTGGCCCCTGCACACAGTATTATGTCCCATAGTGGCCCCTGCACAAAGTATTATGTCCCATAGTGGCCCCTGCACACAGTATTATCCCCCATAGTGGCCCCTGCACACAGTATTATGTCCCTTAGTGGCCCCTGCACACAGTATTATCCCCCATAGTGGCCCCTGCACACAGTATTATGTCCCATAGTGGCCCCTGCACACAGTATTATGTCCCATAGTGGCCCCTGCACACAGTATTATACCCCATAGTGGTCCCTGCACACAGTATTATGTCCCATAGTGGCCCCTGCACACAGTATTATCCCCCATAGTGGCCCCTGCACACAGTATTATGTTCTATAGTGGCCCCTGCACACAGTATTATCCCCCATAGTGGCCCCTGCACACAGTATTATGTCCCATAGTGGCCCCTGCACACAGTATTATGTCCCATAGTGGCCCCTGCACACAGTATTATACCCCATAGTGGTCCCTGCACACAGTATTATGTCCCATAGTGGCCCCTGCACACAGTATTATCCCCCATAGTGGCCCCTGCACACAGTACTATCCCCCATAGTGGCCCCTGCACACAGTATTATCCCCCATAGTAGCCCCTGCACACAGTATTATGTCCCATAGTGGCCCCTGCACACAGTATTATCCCCCATAGTGGCCCCTGCACACAGTATTATGTCCCTTAGTGGCCCCTGCACACAGTATTATCCCCAATAGTGACCCCTGCACACAGTATTATGTCCCATAGTGGCCCCTGCACACAGTATTATCCCCCATAGTGGCCCCTGCACACAGTATTATGTCCCTTAGTGGCCCCTGCACACAGTATTATCCCCCATAGTGGCCCCTGCACACAGTATTATGTCCCATAGTGGCCCCTGCACACAGTATTATGTCCCATAGTGGCCCTACACACAGTATTATGTCCCATAGTGGCCCCTGCACACAGTATTATCCCCCATAGTGGCCCTGCACACAGTATTATGTCCCATAGTGGCCCCTGCACACAGTATTATGTCCCATAGTGGCCCCTGCACACAGAATTATCCCCCATAGTGGCCCCTGCACACAGTATTATGTCCCATAGTGGCCCCTGCACACAGTATTATGTCCCATAGTGGCCCCTGCACACAGTATTATGTCCCTTATTGGCCCCTGCACACAGTATTATGCCCCATAGTGGCCCCTGCACACAGTATTATCCCCCATAGTGGCCCCTGCACACAGTATTATGTCCCATAGTGGCCCCTGCACACAGTATTATCCCCCATAGTGGCCCCTGCACACAGTATTATGTCCCATAGTGGCCCCTGCACACAGTATTATCCCCCATAGTGGCCCCTGCACACAGTATTATGTCCCATAGTGGCCCCTGCACACAATATTATGCCCCTTAGTGGCCCCTGAACACAGTATAATGTCCCATAGTGGCCCCTGCACACGTTATTATGTCCCATAGTGGCCCCTGCACACAGTATTATGTCCCATAGTGGCCCCTGCACACAGTATTATGTCCCATAGTGGCCCCTGCACACAGTATTATGTCCCATAGTGGCCCCTGCACACAGTATTATGTCCCATAGTGGCCCCTACACACAGTATTATGTCCCATAGTGGCCCCTGCACACAGTATTATGTCCCATAGTGGCCCCTGCACACAGTATTATCCCCCATAGTGGCCCCTGCACACAGTATTATGTCCCATAGTGGTCCCTGCACACAGTATTATCCCCCCTTAGTGGCCCCTGCACACAGTATTATGTCCCATAGTGGCCCCTGCACACAGTATTATCCCCCATAGTGGCCCCTGCACACAGTATTATGTCCCATAGTGGCCCCTGCACACAGTATTATGCCCCATAGTGGCCCCTGCACACAGTATTATGTCCCATAGTGGCCCCTGCACACAGTATTATCCCCCATAGTGGCCCCCTGCACACAGTATTATGTCCCATAGTGGCCCCTGCACACAGTATTATCCCCAATAGTGGCCCCTGCACACAGTATTATCCCCCATAGTGGCCCCTGCTCACAGTATTATGTCCCATAGTGGCCCCTGCACACAGTATTATGTCCCAGAGTGGCCCCTGCACACAGTATTATGTCCCATAGTGGCCCCTGTACACAGTATTATGTCCCATAGTGGCCCCTGCACACAGTATTATGTTCCATAGTGGCCCTGCACACAGTATTATCCCCAATAGTGGCCCCTGCACACAGTATTATGTCCTATAGTGGCCCCTGCACACAGTATTATGTCCTATAGTGGCCCCTGCACACAGTATTATGTCCTATAGTGGCACCTGCACACAGTATTATGTTCCATAGTGGCCCTGCACACAGTATTATCCCCCATACTGGCCCCTGCACACAGTATTATCCCCCATAGTGGCCCCAGCACACAGTATTATGTCCCATAGTGGCCCCTGCACACAGTATTATCCCCAATAGTGGCCCCTGCACACAGTATTATCCCCCATAGTGGCCCCCACACACAGTATTATCCCCAATAGTGGCTCCTGCACACAGTATTATACCCCATAGTGGTCCCTGCACACAGTATTATGTCCCATAGTGGCCCCTGCACACAGTATTATCCCCCATAGTGGCCCCTGCACACAGTATTATCCCCCATAGTGGCCCCTGCACACAGTATTATGTCCCATAGTGACCCCTGCACACAGTATTATGTCCCATAGTGGCCCCTGCACACAGTATTATCCCCCATAGTGGCCCCTGCACACAGTATTATCCCCAATAGTGGCCCCTGCACACAGTATTATGTCCCATAGTGGCCCCTGCACACAGTATTATCCCCCATAGTGGCCCCTGTACACAGTATTATGTCCCATAGTGGCCCCTGCACACAGTATTATCCCCCATAGTGGCCCCTGCACACAGTATTATCCCCCATAGTGGCCCCTGCACACAGTATTATCCCCAATAGTGGCCCCTGCACACAGTATTATGTCCCATAGTGGCCCCTGCACACAGTATTATCCCCCATAGTGGCCCCTGCACACAGTATTATCCCCCATAGTGGCCCCTGCACACAGTATTATCCCCAATAGTGGCCCCTGCACACAGTATTATCCCCCATAGTGGCCCCTGCACACAGTATTATGTCCCATAGTGGCTCCTGCACACAGTATTATGTCCCACAGTGGCCCCTGCACACAGTATTATGTCCCATAGTGGCCCCTGCACACAATATTATGTCCCATAGTGGCTCCTGCACACAGTATTATGTCCCATAGTGGCCCCTGCACACAATATTATGTCCCATAGTGGCTCCTGCACACAGTATTATCCCCCATAGTGGCCCCTGCACACAGTATTATCCCCCATAGTGGCCCCTGCACACAGTATTATGTCCCATAGTGGCCCCTGCACACAATATTATGTCCCATAGTGGCCCCTGCACACAGTATTATGTCCCATAGTGGCCCCTGCACACAATATTATGTCCCATAGTGGTCCCTGCACACAGTATTATGCCCCATAGTGACCCCTGCACACAGTATTATGTCCCATAGTGGCCCCTGCACACAGTATTATGTCCCATAGTGGCCCCTGCACACAGTATTATCCCCCATAGTGGCCCCTGCACACAGTATTATGTCCAATAGTGGCCCCTGCACACAGTATTCTCCCCCATAGTGGCCCCTGCACACAGTATTATGCCCCATAGTGGTCCCTGCACACAGTATTATGTCCCATAGTCGCCCCTGCACACAGTATTATGTCCCATAGTGGCCCCTGCACACAGTATTATGTCCCATAGTGGCCCCTGCACACAGTATTATGTCCCATAGTGGCCCCTGCACACAGTATTATCCCCCATAGTGGCCCCTGCACACAGTATTATGTCCCATAGTGGCCCCTGCACACAGTATTATCCCCAATAGTGGCCCCTGCACACAGTATTATCCCCCATAGTGGCCCCTGCACACAGTATTATGTCCCATAGTGGCCCCTGCACACAGTATTATGTCCCAGAGTGGCCCCTGCACACAGTATTATGTCCCATAGTGGCCCCTGCACACAGTATTATCCCCAATAGTGGCCCCTGCACACAGTATTATGTCCCATAGTGGCCCCTGCACACAGTATTATGTCCCATAGTGGCCCCTGCACACAGTATTATGTCCTATAGTGGCCCCTGCACACAGTATTATATCCCATAGTGGCCCCTGCACACAGTATTATGTCCCATAGTGGCCCCTGCACACAGTATTATGTCCCATAGTGGCCCCTGCACACAGTATTATGTCCCATAGTGGCCCCTGCACACAGTATTATGTCCCATAGTGGCCCCTGCACACAGTATTATGTCCCATAGTGGCCCCTGCACACAGTATTATCCCCCATAGTGGCCCCTGCACACAGTATTATGTCCCATAGTGACCCCTGCACACAGTATTATGTCCCATAGTGGCCCCTGCACACAGTATTATCCCCCATAGTGGCCCCCGCACACAGTATTATGTCCCATAGTGGCCCCTGCACACAGTATTATGTCCCATAGTGACCCCTGCACACAGTATTATCCCCCATAGTGGCCCCTGCACACAGTATTATGTCCCATAGTGGCCCCTGCACACAGTATTATGTCCCATAGTGACCCCTGCACACAGTATTATACCCCATAGTGACCCCTGCACACAGTATTATGTCCCATAGTGGCCCCTGCACACAGTATTATGTCCCATAGTGGCCCCTGCACACAGTATTATCCCCCATAGTGGCCCCTGCACACAGTATTATGTCCCATAGTGGCCCCTGCACACAGTATTATCCCCCATAGTGGCCCCTGCACACAGTATTATGTCCCATAGTGGCCCCTGCACACAGTATTATATCCCATAGTGGCCCCTGCACACAGTATTATGTCCCATAGTGGCCCCTGCACACAGTATTATGTCCCATAGTGGTCCCTGCACACAGTATTATCCCCATAGTGGCCCCTGCACACAGTATTATGTCCCATAGTGGCCCCTGCACACAGTATTATGTCCCATAGTGGCCCCCTGCACACAGTATTATGTCCCATAGTGGCCCCTGCACACTGTATTATGTCCCATAGTGGCCCCTGTACACAGTATTATGTCCCATAGTGGCCCCTGCACACAGTATTATCCCCCATAGTGACCCCTGCACACAGTATTATGTCCCATAGTGGCCCCTGCACACAGTATTATGTCCCATAGTGGCCCCTGCACACAGTATTATGTCCCATAGTGGCCCCTGCACACTGTATTATGTCCCATAGTGGCCCCTGTACACAGTATTATCCCCCATAGTGACCCCTGCACACAGTATTATGTCCCATAGTGGCCCCTGCACACAGTATTATGTCCCATAGTGACCCCTGCACACAGTATTATCCCCCATAGTGGTTCTGCACACAGTATTATCCCCCATAGTGGCCCCTGCACACAGTATTATGTCCTATAGTGGCCCCTGCACACAGTATTATCCCCCATAGTGACCCCTGTACACAGTATTATCCCCCATAGTGACCCCTGCACACAGTATTATCCCCCATAGTGGTCCCTGCACACAGTATTATCCCCCATAGTGGCCCCTGCACACAGTATTATGTCCCATAGTGGCTCCTGCACACAGTATTATCCCCCATAGTGGCCCCTGCACACAGTATTATGTCCCATAGTGGCCCCTGCACACAGTATTATCCCCCATAGTGGTCCCTGCACACAGTATTATCCCCCATAGTGGCCCCTGCACACAATATTATGTCCAATAGTGGCTCCTGCACACAGTATTATCCCCCATAGTGGCCCCTGCACACAGTATTATGTCCCATAGTGGCTCCTGCACACAGTATTATGTCCCATAGTGGCCCCTGCACACAGTATTATGTCCCATAGTGGCTCCTGCACACAGTATTATCCCCCATAGTGGCCCCTGCACACAGTATTATGTCCCATAGTGGCCCCTGCACACAGTATTATCCCCCATAGTGGCCCCTGCACACAGTATTATGTCCCATAGTGGCCCCTGCACACAGTATTATGTCCCATAGTGGCTCCTGCACACAGTATTATCCCCCATAGTGGCCCCTGCACACAGTATTATGTCCCATAGTGGCCCCTGCACACAGTATTATCCCCCATAGTGGTCCCTGCACACAGTATTATCCCCCATAGTGGCCCCTGCACACAGTATTATGTCCCATAGTGGCTCCTGCACACAGTATTATCCCCCATAGTGGCCCCTGCACACAGTATTATGTCCCATAGTGGCCCCTGCACACAGTATTATCCCCCATAGTGGCCCCTGCACACAGTATTATGTCCCATAGTGGCCCCTGCACACAGTATTATCCCCCATAGTGGCCCCTGCACACAGTATTATGTCCCATAGTGGCCCATGCACACAGTATTATCCCCCATAGTGGCCCCTGCACACAGTATTATGTCCCATAGTGGCCCCTGCACACAGTATTATCCCCCATAGTGGTCCCTGCACACAGTATTATTCCCCATAGTGACCCCTGCACACAGTATTATGCCCCATAGTGGCCTCTGCACACAGTATTATGTCCCATAGTGGCCCCTGCACACAGTATTATGTCCCATAGTGGCCTCTGCACACAGTATTATGTCCCATAGTGGCCCCTGCACACAGTATTATGTCCCATAGTGACCCCTGCACACAGTATTATGTCCCATAGTGGCCCCTGCACACAGTGTTATCCCCCATAGTGGCCCCTGCACACAGTATTATGTCCCATAGTGGCCCCTGCACACAGTATTATGTCCCATAGTGGCTCCTGCACACAGTATTATCCCCCATAGTGGCCCCTGCACACAGTATTATCCCCCATAGTGGCCCCTGCACACAGTATTATGTCCCATAGTGGCCCCTGCACACAGTATTATCCCCCATAGTGGTCCCTGCACACAGTATTATTCCCCATAGTGACCCCTGCACACAGTATTATGTCCCATAGTGGCCCCTGCACACAGTATTATGTCCCATAGTGACCCCTGCACACAGTATTATGTCCCATAGTGGCCCCTGCACACAGA